>NW_011887820.1:74772-76205 GCF_000806365.1 Fopius arisanus
TAGAGGTTCAATGATATTCAAAAATTTTTCCGTAGGATTTTTGCATCTCACTGCCTTATTTGGATCATAATACAATCGATGTGCATTCGTACGGCGCAGAATTTCACCATAGTGCTTTTGATCTGTTGATGTCACATTAGCGGTTTCTGGATCTCTATGGAATATCAAAGATGCCAAACCTGAAGTTAAGCGAAAGTGCTTGTCACCAATAGTCATTGTATCTCCATTAAAGATCACCTCAGCATTTCCAATTTTCCATTGGTCATCCACTCTTCGAACTCCAAATTGTTTATCCAAATGTTTTTCTTCTTTTGTGTCGAACATGTTAAGATACGGTTCAGGAGTACTTGTTGTTGTAATTTCCTGTTTATAATCGTTCACTCCTCCCTCCTCCACCTCCTCCTTTTTCATAATAATATTTTCATTTCTTTTTTTCTTCGTTTTCTTTTTCTGGATGGCACCTTGATCAATCAATTTTTCAAGAGGAGTAATTACAGGTTTCAAGGCCTCATTCATAGCTCGTTCGACCATATCTTTGCCCATCTTTAATGTTTGATATTTATGACGAATTGCTTTGCTTGCCTCAGCAATGTGATGCAATACATCAGACTCCTCTTGCAAGACTGTTGGCTGCATGTTGAAGGTTTTACGTTCAATTCCACACTGTCTCGAGTGCTAATCATCAGCTTGTATATATACATACAAAACAATCAAATCCTCGTCGGTAGCGTCCCTCATGCAGTTCACAGTCTTTGTTGATGGTGATGAAGCCATGGTTATCATTATTCCAACAAGCAGAGCACAAATGTTTGAACTCTGGGTATGGCATGTCTGTATTACCATGATCCTGATAAATGTGTTTCAAATTCATTTCATCCTGACGGAAGAGAATGCGTAAATTTGTATTATCACGTATCACGTGTTTTGGAATATGTGCATAGGTCTGACAGAGATAAAAGCAGTCTACACTTTGATGGCGACCCATGCAAAAGAATGCACGCATATTATCCTGTTTTTCACACGCGACATCATCAAATATCATAAGAGAATTTGGATGAGTTTCCTCGGGTCTGACCACCTCTTCATGATCATTAAATGGAAAATAGCCAATAGCTTTCACTGTTGTCGACAATTTTTTCAAAAACTAATATTTCGGTTGATTTAAGGACTTGGAGTAAACATAGACGTTTTGAAATCTCAGCCCATTAGGATGGGTAATGAGAGCGAACAGGGCATTCGTTTTACCACAGTTTGAGGGTCCACAGATAATTGCACGTACGGTATTGGGTAAAAGTGGGCCCTGACGATTTTTTTGTTTATCTTTCTTTTTCTCTGTTATCTTATTGAAATTCATCACTGGCAGCTTCGAACTTTGCTGCTTGAACTCCATCTTGATAACTGCTAGCAAGCTCCATAAATACATGACATTTATA
>NW_011887820.1:78940-85172 GCF_000806365.1 Fopius arisanus
TGCTATATTCCAAGCCAATGATGGACCACAAGCTGGGCACTTCAAAATCACAATCACCAAGATCGATTGGATGCTACCCTACATTAAACCTGCTGACACTCGAAAAGTACAGCTTCTCGATCAGATTTCAAAAGACACGGTGGTGCCGATTAGCTGTCGCTCTTGGGAATTGTACGAGTATTCTCTGCTGCCGAGCACAATGAAGCATGTCTGGACTGTGAAATGCTCAACGCAATTAGAGAAACCGCGTTACGTCATTCTCGGCTTTCAAGTAGCTAGAAAAAATCAGGCTTTGAAGGATGCCAGTGCATTCGATCATTGTAATATTCGAGAAATCAAATTATTTTTGAATTCGCAAAGTTATCCATATGGAAATCTGAATTTGGACATTGAACACAACCAATCAGCTCTTCTCTACGATATGTACACCAGCTTCCAAGCCTCCTATTACCATAAAGAGCCTGAACCACTATTCAGCAGAGCGGACTACTTGAAAACAGCACCCCTCATCGTCATCGATTGCTCCAAGCAGAACGAATTCTTGAAAACCGGCCCTGTGGACATTCGTCTGGAGTTTGAATCATCGCAGATCTTCGATGCCAGTACCGCAGCCTACTGCTTGATCTTACACGATCGAATCATCGACTATAGCTTACTCACCGGCAGCGTCAAGAAACTTATTTAAAAAATAAATGTAATCATTCAACTGAATCAATAAACAATAATTATTGGAAAAGAAAAGCTTTTTATTTCTCATCAACGACATCATAACCAAGAGCCGAGTCTGCCTCGGTTTTCAATGATTCAAACACTATGTTTACACCGAGTTTGAGTTCATGTAGAATGCCTAGCATGGGGGCTGCTGAACTTTTCTCGTACAAATTTGGCCCCCTTTTTCACTTGGATCCACTGCTCCATGAACTAACCCAACGATCTCGCACAAAATCATCATCCAGTCTCACTAGCAATTCTTCAATGCAGTTAAGAATAACAGCCAGCTTTTTCGTAATGTGGATGGATAATGGTTGGAGCGAGTCATCTGTAGCATCTCCCTCATTCTTCCTTCTCACAGCAGCATAATTCCTCTCCAAAAATTGCACATCACTGATGACACTCCAGATATTTTCCGGTGTAACATCACCAAAATGCTTCTCCACTATGTCTTCAAAGTCGGGACAGTACGGTGGAGTACTATTCAAATAGCGTATGTCTTCTGGTGACAGATTCTCCATGATTACAACTAAAGTTCTCCCTAAAAATTCGCGATTTATATCACCTCATCCCCTCCACCAGTCTATCCAAATTTCGTTACAACTGAAATTTCATTCTCGGAAAGCATTATTGATTCCTACAAAAGCGACCACATTCGTAACCATCAAATTTTTCTGAGAAATTCTTTATATTTACATTCCAATAAATCATTATTCACGCAACTTTGAATTTCTTCGATCTCAGCTGATGAGGTGAATGACTCTTGCACTTGTCCACATGAACTTTTCCATCTCCATGTCATGATCCCAGCGAGGTCACTACCAATGTTTATGTGACGCGTACGTGCTCATCGGCACACACACACAAACACACAGAAAGCATTCGAAAATCACTGAGTCGTAGGAAATTTTATTGAAAAATTAAATTGATTCGTGTCTGTTTTCTTATCATTAATTGTTATCCAATTAGATAAAGTAATTGATGCTCCATTTAAATTGGAAACATTCAGTTCAAAAGTGCACAATTAATTTCTGTTTTGTTCAATGTCATGAGCATTCAATGTAAAAACCCAAAAAAAAAGAAAGATCATTGCAAATTATTAAACTTGTGTTATGTTGCATGGTATCGTCTTTTGAAGATTATGGTGGAATATTGATTCCACTTGGAAAACGATTCACTGCGATTCATCCAAGAGGCCGAGTGTTTTGTTTATAGGGCGCGTACGTGCTCACCGGTAAACACACGCGGCCACGTGAGCTGTGGACCAGTTTGCGCTCCAATCTCAATGAGAGAGAGAGAAGTATCGAGTTTAAAATCATTATTCAGATTTGATAAGAAAAAAAAATTCATCTTTCTCATTATTAGTTTCTACTACTCATGATGATTTTGAAGACAAAATCGAGAATTAATTTGTGGTAATTATGATTATTGAGGTGGCATCAAAGAAAAAAAAATGCACCGTCAACAGAACGTCTGAAAATTGTAACAACTACGATTGTCAGCTATGAAATATTAGATATTAGAAATCAGAAATGAGATATTAGATTGCAGACATCACATACAAGGTATTAGATATCATATGGTGGATATTTAACGTCAGATATCACATGGCGGGTATCCCCCCCCCATTCTGACCCAAAATGGAGCCCCGAACATTACCACCGCGGGGCCGATAAAGAAGAGTCCCCCCATTACCGACCGAGGGCCTAGCAGATTCCAGCATTGCCTTCCCCCGCAACCTCACCCGCCCGCCCGCGCCCCGCACCCCCCCGCAGATCCCAATATCCAGAACCGCTATAGTCTATCTACTTGCATTAAAAACGGTAAGGGCCCGGGTTGCGACGGCATAAGCAATGAGTTTTATAAGAACCTGCCAGGCAACTGGCATCGATACATGGAATGTTTGTCCCTTTTAAAAAAAAGCATGTAACGTTTTTTGTCAGCTTTTTTTGGCGCTATGCATATCGAAATATATCTATATAAAATATATATATAAATAATATATATAGTATATCATATATATAATAATATATATATATAAATCTAATATAATTTATAAAAAAAAATTAAATTAAATTATTAAATTCATTAAATTTTAAATTATTTTTTATATAAATTTTTAGACATTTCTTTCTTCTTTTTGAAATTCTACTATATATGTATATATTATATTGGAAATAACCGTAGATATATATATATATATATTCCAATGATAACACCCCATACGTGGACGATTTAGCGCGCATAGCGCGCCATATACGCTAGTTTAATAAATTTTTGGAAGAGCTTATTATGCCCGATAAGTGGTCTGAGGTCAACCTCTTCATGCTCCGCAAGAAGGGGGATACACCGGACCCCGCGAACTACCGTGGTATCTCACTTATCAACTACATTGAAAAGATATTTTCGACGATTCTGGTAAGACGGCTGGACATGCGGGCGACTATGGCCAATGCGCTTCCTGAATTCCAATCGGGTTTCAGGAGGGGCAGAGGTTGTGTAGATAATATTTTTACCCAGGCTTCAGCTTCTCAAATGTACTTGCGGACTCGACGTAAATTGTATTCATTGTTTGTTAACTTGTAATGATTTTTCCTCTATGGCCTCTGCGAATACTCTAAAAACCCTAGCCCATTGGATCGATGTCCGAAAACACGGCCAAAACCATTACCTTCGTTCTCGCGACCCCGACGGCTCTGGAACGACAAAACCATAAAACGGAAACGGAACTCCGGGAATAATCAGCAGCTCATCCAAATCCTTGAGAATATGTTTAGGGCACCAGCCGTTTTTAGCCACGCGGAATCGACAAAACCGCAACCGTAACTCCAAGCATATTCAAAACTCAATTTTACACTGATCATCCCCAGTGGAGGTGAGAGGGTACGGGACTACTCGGTTGCTCAGTGTGTGGGTCGCGGAGAGAGGGGTGGATTCGGGCACGAGAGCATCATTTAACAAAATCGGAATAGTCTCGAGAACCTAAATCAAAACTGAAAAATTTATGGCGACGAGGATGGGAGTAGGAGAAATAAAATCCAGTTGCTAGTGTCCTCACATGTTTCACTATTGATCCAAAAATAACTTTTATTTATCAAAAGACGATCATAATGACCGTAAGCCGTTAATTCTAACTTAATATATGATCGACATTTACCAAAGAAAATTTTAGATTAATTGTAGAGGGTAGGTGGGAAAGGTAGGAAACTGCACGAATTTATACTCGCATTCGAGCGAGAGAGAGAGATACGACCGTAACATTCCTACTGATCAGTTGAACGGGCATAAATTCTACTCGGTAGCATTATTTAGTCGTTCGGTAACGACTTTATTCGATTTGGTAGCCCAATTCTCCCTAATTTACTAAATCAAGGATATTTGTCGGTTAGGTAGCGAGAGGAATATTTCGGTAGCGGAAATGGCCCGCAGGCATAGGGAGTCATTAGGTATCTTATCCGGGGCTCTGGTGAAGGAATCGGTAGTCTCTAGCAAAATCTGCCTTACCTACGAGGCCACCACCAGACCGGGGGTGTCATAAAATTTTCAGGTAGCGGGAAAGGTCCTCCGACGCAGGGAGGTCTTAGGTAACATGATTCCTCAGATAGGTAGCGGGAGTAGTGTAAGAACCACTTCGGCGCCCCCCACCCAGAGTTACTCAAACCCCACCACTGCACTGGTCAGAGTACCACGACTCCAACACGAGTGAGTGGTGAGGTGGGAGTAACTGTGAATGCTGTGGGTGCGCCATAGCGGCTATCACACTGTGAAATAAAAACACAGAATTTCACTTATTAATTGTATATATTTTTCCCGAAAATAATGACCCACGAATTACATATTTTTTCTTATAGACTACTTACATTTTTGATTCCACGACGTACAATTGTAACCGCGACCACTAAACAACTTTCCCTCGGAGATACTAGCACGTTTTTTCTTCATCAACGCATTGGGATATTCAGGCACTAGACAATCATTAGATATGAATGGATCAGTGAATAATGAATAGAACTTCTCAGGAGTAGCAAACATAGACATACAATTCAGAAAAAGTATACAGCATTGTCCACATACGCTTGACTCGTGATGCTGGAGCTGCTGGATGCTGCACTTGAAGAGTTTACAGTTCTTTCGGAGTCTTGCAGCGTGCTGGGGCACGATGGGAGATAGCCCGGTCGAAGTACCATCCTCTGCCATTTCGATCAACGTACATGGCGACCCAGTGTTCTCCTGACTGGGTGTGGTCATGTGTGTTCGCTACTATAGCAGTCGGTTTCGTCCACACCGACGGGATCTTGTCCGCTGGATATACACCGACGGTATGATTCGGTATATACTGTAGGGCTTTTAGAATCTGTACCCTGTTCATCAGCAGCAACCAATTCTTCTTCGTTTAAACTTTTTAATCCTTCCTCGTTCGAAGTCAACCACGCTTTGATGTGAAGGACTCGTCGCATAGCACAAATAAAGGTTCTGTGATTCCATGTACTATGTATGAGGCATGATGGAACGGGTGCTGGTGTACCAGCGAATAGTGGTGATCTGATATGACCCTTCAAATTGATAACATCTCGGGTAAGAAGGGCGGCAGCGAATTTCGTTTGCTGACAGCCATAGGTTGTGACGAAATTCCAGGCGAATCCGTCAGCTGTATTCCTGTAGGGTAACTACCTAGTTTAAGTGCGAGAGAGAACCGCGAAAATTTAAGAAAATACTCGACCAACACGGATCCCGGGACCCACATCTATTAGCTACCTGCTACCCAAAAAGGTCTCGGAGAAAAGCTACCTGCTACCTTAGCTAAACTCGCGAAAAGCTACCTGCTACCTTGGTAAAACTCGCAAAAGCTACCCGCTATCTAAATATAATCCGGGGAAAAGCTACCTGAATAATCGCCGAGTAATTAGCTACCTGCTACCTAATCTCCTCTCGGAGACAGCTACCTGATACCTTCTCTAATTTTCCCCCAGGCTTGCGACGCTAAAATAATCATTAAAGTAGTAAGGAGAGACACCAGTTAAAACCCTACAGTTTAGATGAACCCTGATAAGAATTCGGTTACAGTTATCGATTAGGAAATAGTGTAAATTCCCTTAAATCCCCCGTATAATAGTTGAGAATTGTCTGCGCAAAATCGGGTTAAGGATCGGGGACTATCGAGAAAAATTAGCCGATATACTGTGCTTCCGGTAGTCCCTGAAACCCTTTTTGGTTAATTGAATAGAAGAACCCATAGGTTAGGTTGAGACACCTACGCTCCCTTAGTTGTGAGAGGGTTGGGGTAATCTTCAGTTTAGTACGGGTGGAAGGCCATGTGAGCGAACGTAGCTCTCTCGCTTGCATGGATTGCCAAGAGCTTTACGGTTTAGCAAATTAAGATTTAGGTTTAGTTATAGTTATAGCGAAATTAGGATTAGTTAGATTCGTTAAAAGCTCCCCAATTCCTCTCCGGAGAGGGTCTCTACCCGATGAGCTACCTGATGATAGGCATAGACGGGACAAAAAATCCGCCCCCCCCCCC
>NW_011887820.1:85217-120514 GCF_000806365.1 Fopius arisanus
CGCTCGAAACCCCTTGAAAAACTTATTGCGGCTAAAAGCCGGTTAGCATAGTAAATAGAACCCCCTGAGTAATAGAAAATTAAAATAATATTAATACACAGTCGTAAACAGACAAAAACCCCATTTCAAATTTGAATTTGCTACGCGCCGCGAGCTAGGGAAATTCAAGATCAAGGCTAACTCGGTATCTAGCCACGCGCGCCGCCACCGGACGGGTGCGCTCGAGGAGATTCGCCCCCACCCAGAGCAACAGGTTCGAACGGAACCACGCGATCGGCCGGCGTTAGTTTTCCCCGGGCCGTTATTCGACACACGTGCGTGAAAATCAGATAGTGCATCATAAAGACGCCACACTCCTGCCCCACCGTTACCTGCACCTCTAAAACTGCATTCCCGAGACTCCACGAGCATCCTGGAAAGTACCCGTGTGTTTAATTAAGTGCCAATGAGTGCGGGGAGTGTGATTTTCGGGTAATTAGATGTCGCGGGCACGAAAATTCGCAAATGGCGTCGCTACCTCGCGATATGACGCCATACGGGAAACTCATGGTTGAGAAAGACAAAAGGCCTCTCTCAACAGCTACCTATGCTCCCTAATGCTACCTGATGCTCCCTCGTGTTACCCAACAGCTATCTAATCATTTTAAACAGGTTTTGGAATTTAATTTCGCCACGAAAAGGCGAAATATACGGGACGAGGCATTCCACGCGGCTCGGAATACCCTTCCCCCATGCTACCTATGGCTGCCTATTCCCTACGCTCTCTAGTATTAATTTTTCGATCCCGGCTACCTACTTTATTGGGTTTTCTAGGCTTACCCGACGAGCTCGGGAAAGGACCCCGCCACCTGATAATTTTTGCTACCTTTACCGGGCTTAGTTTTGCTACCTCGACTGACACCTAATTGCTACCATTTAATAAAAATTTATCGTTGACCTTCCATTTAAATTATTGCTACCGTTACATTAAAAATTTGATTGCTACCTCTCATTAAAAACCTTACCTAAAATACGTTACCTAAGGGCTCCCTGCATCGGAGGACCTTTCCGCTACCTTGAAATTTTATTACACCCCCGGCGTGGTGGTGGCCCCGTAGGTAAAACAGTTTTTGGTTAGAGATCCCGATTCCTTTACCAAAGCCCCGAATAACGCTACCTAACGAGGGAACTAAGCTACCTAATGACTCCCTACACCTGCGGCCTATTTCCGCTACCGAAATGGTCACCACGCTATCTCAACTGCTACCTAACCGACAAATATTCCTGATTTAATAAATTAGTCAGAAACGGGCCACCAAATTGAATAAAGTCGTTACCGAACGATTAAATAAGGTTACCTAACAGAATTTGTGCCTTAACAACTGATCGGTAGGAATTATAAGGTCGTATCTCTCTCTCTCGCTCGAACCCGATTAGAACCCCCTGCAGTTTCCTATCTTCCCCACCTAAATAACATAAGTAATTGAATAAAATTAAAAGCCGTTCTCTCTTCGGTACTGCGTTATAAAATTCCCATTTATTATTGTTCCCTCTATATTTTATTAAAAAGTTAAACCCTTCTCTTTTGGGCGAATGCCGGTCGTATGTAAAATGTAGACTGGGCAATCTATATTAATTAGAACTTTCCTAATGGTCAATATTCATTTTTTTTGTCTGGTCAGTAGTGGAACAAGTAAAGATATCTTCAATTGGTTTTTATTTTTCTTACCCGAACCCCCGTCCTTCGAAATACCCGAATAGTTTAGTGCAGGTTCTTGAGATTATTTCGAAGTTTGATAATTGAGGCTCTCGTCGACGAATCCACCCCTCTCTCCACGACCCGCACACTGAGCAACCGAGCAGTCCCGTACCCTCGTACCTCCACGACTCAAGGTTTAGCTTCTGTTGATAGGAAATTCTGGGGATGATCAGTGAAAAATTGAGTTTTGGAATACGGTTAGATTTACAGTTGCGGTTCGTCGATTCCGCGTCGCTAAAAATCGGCTGGCGCCCTAAACACATTTTTAAGGAGTGGAATGAGCTGCTGATTACCCCCGGAGTTTCGTTTAGGTTTTTTATGGTTTTGTCGTTCCAGAGTCGTCGGAATTGCGAGAACGAAGGTAATGGTTTTGGCCGTGTTTTCGGACATCGATAAAATTCGGTTAGGGTTTCGAGTATTCGCTGAGGCCATAGAGGAAAAATCATTACAAGGGGTATACGTGTTTCATTCCTTTCGTGATGGCTCGTAATGCTGCCTAAACATATTTAGATGACGCTTCCCCTTCATACCAGTCGATACCATGACGTGTGATTATGAGCTCAATATTCACCCTCTGAATATTAGGGGGAATCGCCGAATACTTGTATTCAGGGTAAATTACCCAATGGCCTATCATATCGGACGATGTTGAGGTCACTGCCACTTCTTTCGGTACGAAGGTACCATGGATCCCGACGAAACCCTCGTAATGAATAATTACAGACGAATTCGAGTTACCGCAGGCCATTGCTATACTCTCCTTACAACTTTCTACTTTGAATATTCGCGCACAACTGTGCAGTTGAGCGATGATTCAAATCCGTTGTTTCAGAAAAAAACTGTTGACACTGTAAAAATGTCTGCGCATGCGTTTGAGCAGGATGTTTATGCATAATCCAGGGTCACTTGCCTCGCTGAGTCAATTCCTATGACACTTTCAAACTCAGCATAAATTACAGCGCTGATTGCTGCACTTAAAGCTTCGTCAAATCGCACTTCGATGCGCATGTTACCGTTCCGTACCAAATTCCAATGGGAGTTGTCATTGGCTGACAAATCTGGTGTTAAATCGGAGGCAAAGAGGCAACATCCATAAGGGTAATCTCCACGATGAATACCATTACCATCGTTCAGAAAATGAACACCAGTGCTTGAGAAGATGGTATGGTACCACTCCACATATAAATTTTTCCCAGTAAACTCTGGCTGTAGAGGTTTCGACGGTATTTGACGTCCATCCACATATAAGGATATGTGATTCAGAGTAAAAGGTTGACAGTTGAAGGGATTGAACCTTTTATCACCAACAAACGCGCGATTCTTGACAAACCCAAAGAATATGCGTTTTGGGTAGCTGACCTGTTATAAAGTTATCCATGGAATGGCCGCGAACACCTGACGGTATTGATACACTTTTCACCTCAACGCTTGTCACAGGATATTTGGCTGTTGTTTTTGATAAAGGTCTTTGGTGAAATAGTAATAGCCCAGGACTCACCTTCATTTTCCGCATAACCAATGATGCTTTTGTTATTTGGATGGTAAAAGGACTATTTGTGTTATCCATTAAACAAAAACTGTCTCTTGATCGAACCAGCCGAATGTGAATATTTACACCATTTATCAATGCTCGATCTTGATTGAACACATCACAATGTAAATGACGGGTGAGATCGATTGTTTTTCCGTCAATCAAATAGGATCGACGAGAAACTAAACCTTCATTACCTTCATCAGCGTCATCCATCTTGCCAGCGGTATCATCTGACCACAGGACACTACTCAGGTGTAAGTTCTTCGCATCGGTGCCGTAATTTAGAAGTGTTTCTATATAAGCTCGATAAGCATATGCATTATTGGCAGGGGTCACGGCTTGCTGATTGAAGGAGATATCTACTTGATCGAATAATGAGTGTAATAAATTGTTGACCGGCCCGATAGTAGCGGACGGTATAGGATTCTTCTCCGTTACTGGGGTTGGTATCGAAACACGTAACAGTAGGCGGGTATGAGCTAAGTCAATGTATTCATCACCTTGTACTGGTATATCGAACTCAATGGGTGAATTATCCACGAGTGATGCTATTGGTTTATAGTGTACATCGTATGAGGATTCCATGGCTGTCTACGTTGGGGGTAAAGAAAATAAGTCCAACTCACTTTTTACTCCCTCACACGAATGAGTGTGCAAAAAAGCTATGTTTTTACGGGAAAATATCAGCAACTGATCGTCATTTGATTGATTTCTTCTTCTTCTGCCTTGCGATTTTTATACGTTTCTTTGTAGTTTTCCCCTTGCGTTTCTTCGTTACCCGTGGTTTCCTCTTCCTGTGCACCCCAGATGTTAACTTGCGGCGTTTGGACTGTCGAGGAGCACGGCCAACCGCAGAATGAGAGTATGATCACATATTCCCAGTGTTATATCCTGAGCCAATCATCAGCGTATCAAGTTTCTCCTCTGCCGTCCTCTTCAAATTGATACCCGATTCCCGTACGCGACTTCTCAGAGAGTCTTTCAAAGGTATATCACGCGCAAGAACATCACCTATGACATTCAAACCTGAACATAGAGCCTCTCTTCCAACAGCTGATGCTCCTTGTCTGAGTAGGGGTAGTATTTGTCTGAACAATCCACCTAGAAAACTACCAATGCCATGCCCTTTTTGATTAGCGCTACCTATGTACACACGACTTATACCTCCGTGTGCACCTGTGCTGTATCCCCCTCCAGATTGTGGTAACTCGTCGAAAATGTAGGTATTTATAATCGCCTTCATTCGGTACGTTTGAAGTGAAGTGTCACAGTTAACGTTCCGTGTTCAAATGGTATCGGTGCTCCATATTCATCCCTTATATCTATCTCGGTCGCTTGAAATTTCGTACGTAGTAACGGTACATAAAGAGCTGGTGAAAATCCTTTGATTTTCATACCGTCGTATTTATAATTATCAATGTCCAATGGTACAATACGCATTAATGGTGAGTGTACATGACCGGTTATATAGGTTTCACATATATCCGAGTATACGTACATACTTTGAGGAAGACCTCGTGATAATGAAGCTGGCCTCTGACCGTCGTAGGTACGTGTTTGGTCACATAGTACCACACTTTTGTCTTCAGATCCAAAACCGAGAAGTTTTTTCACTAAACGTGCTAAGTGCAGAATATCAAAGATATGTATACAAGAAGTGCCACAGGTTCGTTCTACAGGGACGTAACCCCCGCAATTGATAACAAATTTGATATGGTCTTTCAAGAATGCCATGTCGTTCATACTATCCAGCAAATCTGTAATACTATTGTATAGACCGTGTTGAAGATACCCCTCTCCTCCCCACACGGTATCACCACCACTACTATCACCGTCCTGTAGAAGATCGTTGGTCTTCAGCATGACAATTTGTCGCTCGTCTTGCGTTAGATAATTTCTGCTCTGTAGTGATACGTGATTGTTGTTACTTGTAGGTATATGCAAGAAAGTCATAGGTATATGAACTTCCGAGAGAGCTACACTCCATCTACCAGGTAAATTGACAACCTCCGATAAATATGTGATGAAACTGGTAGTTTTATTATCGGGGTAATACTGCATACTGCTGTTGCTAGGCAGTACAATCGAAAAATTGTCCTCCAGGTGACTCATTCTTTTCCTTTACGACTCTGTACTCTGGATTACTCTTCTTCGTAGAATGTCCCATCAATATCCTCACCCTTGAGGTCTTGTAAGATATACACTGCTGGGTTACGGTAATGAGAGATGAGTTTGATTTTAAAAACTTCTTCACTCCACCCCGACACGTATCCTTTCTTGAATGCTGCTTTTGCTGCACTGATCCGTACCAGGTCACCGCAGTTGTATTTAAGCTGTCTAGTCTCAATAGACTTACAGTTAGTACTCTGCCTTTTGGAGAGATTTTCTCCTGCTAACAGGGAATTTTTACAATTAACTTCACACGGACGGAAACGAGTCCCGGAATGCCTTGTATGATTGTAGGCGTTCACAATTTGCTGAAGAACATCGACGTAGCGTTTGGTACGGGAATATGTGAAATATCTCCATAATCTTTTTTTCAGTGTTCTGTTAAACCGTTCAGCGATGGCTGCTTTTATATCAGGATTTCGTGTTACACGATATTGAATATCATACTTGTTTAGAAGTTGTTGAAATTCCGAATTTACAAATTCTTTACCGCGATCTGTTTGAAGAAGTCTCGGGGTACGTGGCTGTCCATTGTTCATAAGTATCCGCCTGAGTGCCTGGGTTACTACCTTTGCACTCTTGTTTGTCAAAGGCTGTACCCACGCATATTTACTGAGAACATTGATGACTACTAGCATATAGGAGAACCCGTCATTGTATGTGGATATAGCACGAAGGCCAACTAAATCAGCCCCCCAAACGGCATCAACTTCACATACGCTATATGAACGCCTATTATAACGGTGACGTACCATTTTATGCATATTGTACGCATCCTGTTGCTCCAGCCAATTCCTGACATCGTTATGTTTGCGAATGTTTTGTAGATTACGGGCCCCAGCAAATACAGCGGGGTGATTAGGATTGTAATAAATGTCTACTAAGTGGTTTACTTTCGCAGGTTTACCCATCGTCTTTTCAGGGACCCACCGCCTTGAGTACTACTGACGCTATTGTACGATTCGTCACTGAATTCTTCTTGTATAGGGTTTATAAACTGTTGATGTCGCTGACCGTTACCTCGAGGCGTCGAAGACTCGATATTGATAGTTGACCGTAACAACTCTTCGTTACCAATGAACTCCCGAGAAACATTATACGCTTTTAGTACCCTACAAAATAACTTTCTCCCGACAGCCATTTTCTTCTTTCGTGATTGCATTGCCTCGTTAATAAGATCTACTATGTTTGAATCTTTGATGAGTGCCCGGTTGATGATTACCACACCTTCTCCGTCCCAAGATATAACCTCCTTTGGCATGGCTTGCAATTTGCGTAAGAGTGCTGCAGCGTTCTTTCGGTATCTTTTCGGTACACTTTCAATTATTGACCTTGATTGAATACTATCATCAGTGTAGTCATGTATTCGAGAGCTAGAAAAACGTGGAAGACCTGGTGTAATTGGAGAAAGTTTTTGGAAAGATGATTCTGTTGAGTCATCAAAAGTCTCTGTATCCATTGACGTCTTATGAGAGTTGTATATTAAACCAAGATAACGTCGTAAAATCTGTTGATATGCGTTCCATTTCTCCCGTTCATCAGTGTGCGAGTCGGATTCCAGGATGTCTTTTATTTCATTATCTAGACGTGTCAAGGTTGTTCCCTGTGTCTGTACACTTTTCTGCGCAGCGACACGATTATCAGGCACCACGAGCATCTGACACCTGTCATCAGTAATGGTACCAATCCTGTCCACCGGAACAAGTACCATCTTTCGCGCATACTCCATCTCTTTGATTTTCTTGCTCTTACTATTTACTAATGAAATTTGAAACCAACGCACCGAGTATAGGTGCTAGAAGCAGAGGTAGGAACCCTCCTCTTCGAACGATGATCTTCTTCTTTCTTGATAGACACTTTGTACCAACTGCCAAATCACGAAGTACTTTTTTATACGGTTTTAATTTATCTTTCTGAGATTTACGAATTGGTGTATTACCCCGTAAAATGTTCAATGCGCACTCACATATACACTAGTCACATTAGTCCAGTATCAGCTTTTCTAAGTAACGCCTGTGGCTGTTCTTTATTCAAATGACAAAGGGCCTGAAGGACAACCATCAATTTTTTTACTGGGTGTACCTCGCGCAGCCAGGGTACGAGAAATACGGATCCGTGTATTGATTATTACTTTTGACTTATACCTTTCCGGGGTACGTACACGAACTGTTTTATGTCGTTTGGGAAGATAGAACTGCGTACTCGATAATCTTCTGGCATGGATTGTTTCAGGTGCAATAGTATATAGGCATCTAGGTAAGATTCTTGTAAAAACTTGGGATTATCAGGATAAACTTGCCGCGCGAGGTGTTGAATTTGTGCGCGATCCCGGGGGTTCTTAAAAAGTACTATATAATTCGAATTTAGAGAAATATCTCTCTGCCCACGGCCCCGATGAAATATATTCTGGGTTATGAAAATCACCCTCAGATTTTTATGATGGCTACCTTTGGTGAAGAGATCGGTAATGGTATGATTCGATGACTCGCGCATCAAATCGTCAATGATAATCAACTTTGGACGTGAATCAGAACTATGATCTTGACTTTGTGCTAATCCTTCACGGAATTCTATTAAATTAGCGTTTGGATATTGTGTATATGGCTGCCATTCCGCATAATATAGGAGAATTCGTGAAAATTTTGTGTCGGCCATAGAAGAGACGTATTGCAAAAATGTTTTCACAAACACTGTTTTCCCATACCCGGTGGGTCCACTTATTATAGATGTCCACGGATGTTTCCAGCGTGTATCCATGATCGTGACGAATGGTGAAGGTCTGTGCGTATCAGGTTTTATACATTATAGTATAGATAATGAACAATAAATAACGGAAAAATACTGTAGATAAGGTTATCCTGTGAGAAATTTCTTTATTCTGTGTCATAACAACCACGCATCAACAGAAGAATTTTCGTTTATCCAATCACGAAGCCGATGAGCCTGGGATAGCGCACAATATACGTGGTGGGTACTGTTTTTTTCATTCAACGCCGCATGGTAATTACACACAATTGACGGTTTATCCATCTTACGAAACGGTGGGCAATCACATTCTTCTTCTGTGAGAGCTACAGCTTCTTTTGCTGTGTTTTTCTGATGAAATCTGCTTTGCAAGAGCCCCGTACAAATATCCGCTCTGCACGGTCCACTACACTGCGTAGATGATTTTGAACTATTTCGTTGAATGGAATGCTCCCGACGCACCAATCGATACCATGATGTGTAACGTGACATTTTCTCGGGGAAGTGAAAATTCCCATTACCTTCGTCCTACTTCCCCGGAGCCTAATAAAGCCTGCTAAAATTTAACCTTATGGGCGCCAGATAATCGTTGACCGGATTTACCAAACCGGAAAAAGTCCTTAATCCTAAACTTAACTAATCGCGAAATTCATTCTATCGAAAATCGTACCTCAAACTCCTGAAACTTTAACTCAAAAATATACTCTAAAATCAAAAAGGAAACCTGACGGGAACGGAAAGAATAATTAGGATTTTGGGGGAGGTGACGGTCCTTGGGTCGCTCAGTATGCCAGTTGTGGAGAGAGGGGTGGATCGTACATAGGAGCAAGGTTGCTGCAAAAATCGGAAAAAATATAAAAAAAAAAAAGGAGGCGAGAAATAAATTAATGCAACAAAACATTGTCTTTACGTGTTCCGCGATTCATGTCAAAGTTCGGTACAAGAATAATAATTAATTATACAAACGTCTATTGAGATACTTTACTCCCGAAATTCTTCAATTATCGCAAAATAGGTATTTTCTAACAAAAATCTAAATACAACTTCGACTGCCTCATTAAGTCGCCGCGAACATAAATTATTCAACAAAATACGAAATATTTCGTCGACTATCCCACACTCGTATAGAATAATCCCATCGGAATGCGGCCTCAAAAATTATCGATCGGCGATAATCCGAGGAATAACCGAAATATTATTTTCGCCCGGGAAATCGATAATTTCCCGGAATCGAAGGCTCTACGAGTGAGTGCGCGCGAGTGAGAGCGAGAAAGAGAGAGAGAAAGACGGCACGATGCATCGCTGCTCGGTTAGCAGCGAGGAGAAATCCACCACCGAAAATTCAACTTCCCCTAAAATTCAATAACTCGGATTCCGCTCAGCAGATTCCGGAAAACCTTGAACCATCTGATTCGGGACATTATTCCCCACAATCCCACAAAAACTTAGGCGTAAGGGTACATAATTACCCCCGTTGAAGCAATTAATAACCATGAGGAAATTTAACGCGCGATTCCCCACCTGTTACGGGTGGCGGAAAAGATATCCCCGGAAAAAATATCCCGGAAAAAAAATCCCGGAAAAAATATCCCCGGAAAAAATATCCCCGAGAAAAATATACCCGGAAAAAATATCCCCCCAATCATACATTTCATTTCTGTCACCCTTTTTTTTTATGTACATATTTTTCCAAAGGTGGGGGGGCGTAGAAGGGGGTCCAGGGGCGCAGCCCCTGGCGGGGCCGAGGGGCGGAGCCCCTGAGGGGTCCAGGGGCGAAGCCCCGGTGGGGTCCAGGGGTGAAGCCCCGGTGGGGTCCAGGGGTGAAGCCCCCTCCCACTCCCCACATAACATATTAAATGAAAATTTGAGAAAAGAAAAGATGATTTTAATTTCATGGGGAATCGAACCCTTAACCCTTTTATATGTCATAATAAATAAAGAATTTTTTTTCTAAAATGCATTTAGTAAATGATTAAAATTAGCATTTTTAAATATTTATTATTAAGAATTAAATATTGGAATTTTTCTTGGCGATAATTTTTCCGGAGATATTTTTTCCGGGGATATTTTTCCGGGATATTTTTTCCGGGGATATTTTTTCCGGGGCTGTTTTTTCAGGGATTCCCTGTTATACATAGCCGCTCGATGGCTGCGTCGATGGCACCACGAGGGAGAACCATTGGCCTTTGTCGTTGGCCGTGGACCATTTCCCAAAAAAAAATCTCTGCGAAAACACCCTCAAAATCTCACAAAATCCTCCCAATAACCTCCGAACCGCACTGGGGGATACGCGGGCCGAACTTTTTCGGAAAAATCCTCCACAAACCTCTCCAAAACCACCCAAAATTTGGGGGACACAACCGATGCCATTTCCATGGCTCAAAAATCCCACAACCGCCAATAATTATCGGGGAGCCGCCAAAAGGGGAAACATCTTTAAATAAAACCGTAAAAACTCACTGTCGATTTTCTCGCAGCCCTTCTCTTCCGTTTCAGGACCATCTCGGCAGCTTCTGACTTCTCGTGTCTTGGGATGTCCTGGTCAAGTCCCACTAATCACTCCTGTTCAGTCACGTGTGGATGTTATCGCTGACCCCCCTAATCACGCCTACCAATCGATCGGGTGTCGGTTGATGGATCCCTCTACCTCATTCTGGGTCAAGCCCTTCGCGGGAAAATTAATTCAAATTTGAATTAATTCTCCATCACTAAACATAATTTCGCGATATTCATTTTCTCGTGATCGGGTCCCCTAGATTCTCGGGACTGAAAGACCTTAATTCCTAATCTTAAGCGTAATATTTTTCGCCCTAATCGTTAATTAATTTCGGCAATCCGCCGGGATAACGACTGATTTTATCCCGTGCGGCCTTCCACCCGTATTCAGTCTTGGCAATTCCTAGCGGTAGTGACTGAATCTACCCCGTACGATCTTCCACCCGTAATCAGTCTTTGGCAATCTGTCGGGGTTGTTAATATTTTTACCCCGTACGGCCTTCCACCCGTACCAATCAATCCCTTAAACCCTTTTTCCTGGAGCGCCGGCGTTTGTTTTTTTTTGTTTTCGCCGAACCTAAGCCGATCCTGAGACTTACCCTAACCTTAACCCTAAAATTTCTAAGCCACCCCGAAGGGGGATAATCCTAACCTTCACTAACCTCAGCCTATTTAACTCATTCCTAACCCACCCCGAAGGGGAGAAATCCTATTTTTCCTAAACCTAACCCGTAATTTATTTGCCTCGCTCTCTCTCTATTTCTTAATTTTATTGGGGATTCTAACGGGCATCCCCAATGCTCGTTATAGATGATGTGTAGTTACCCATTCATACTCCTTTCTGTATTTGTACGGTATTTTCAATTTTTCACCTGATTTTAGAAGCCAGTGCAGTGACAATTCACCTTTAAGTGCAACTACCGCAATTTCCTTTGCCATGAAACGGTTATGTAGCCCTTTATAACCTTGTATATCGATAACAATATCCATAACGGCGTGTTGCTCCGGCCCAAATATAACCAAGACTGAGCCGTGATGAAAGAATGGGAACACCATTGGTAGGGAGTTGGGTAAAAAACGCTGACAACACGATTTCATATTTTTTACGAACTATCACATATCGTTTATTAGTCATTCGTTAGAGACATATCCGCACGGTACGGTACTATATACATTTCTACGTTGTCTTTTAGTGCTACAGACAGAAGTCATTTTTACTTCTTTCTTTGTTACTGCCTGGTGAAATTCTGTACGTCTGATTGCGTAGTATGACAAAACTATTGGACCCTCCGTGCCACGCATCACCCTTTCTCTGACTGCCTGATAATTAATATGCTGACTATTATTAAAATTTAATGTAATACCTTTAACTTTACAAACTTCTTCTGTCTCGTTATTACTTGTTTGGACTAGATGATTGTACTACTTGTTTGGACTGACGATTGTACCGAACGATCTCGTATCGATAAATTTCAAATATTTTGACTACGCGATAACCCTTTTCAACGGCCTTCCGCAATTCATCCACAATCCATGTACCTGTTAACCCCCGATCTTCGTCATGTCGATGATCACAAGCATCCTGATTCAATGTTTCACAACATGAGCGGCATAACGGAAACATTAAACGCCCATGAGCACGGTACGGAAGCACAGGGAGGTATAAATTGACTGGTGCAATAATATTGCATTTTACAAGAACCTCCACATTATCGAGATTGTTATTAGTGCCTGTTATTGCTACACATTCATCATCTACGTAAACTTTGGGATGTCCTATCGGGTATTTACCAGTTTTGTTCACGAACGGGTACAAACATGTAACTTCGAGATATTTGATCTTTTCGTTATCTCTTGTGTCGTAAAGCGTGACATAATTTTCTGTACGACCGCCAAAGAATGCATTACGGGGGTCTAATTCTACATTTTTAATCAGTGAGTGACTGTTTACGAAATTTCTATCATGCACGGAATTGTTCAGCTGTTCATCGTAAGCACATTCCCACATTTCGATCAAAGTGTAGCCGAGATTGCGAATCTTATTAGCGGTTAACATCGTACTTTCATACCGAGTATCAAGTGAGTCCCCTACGCGTAGCTCTCTGTGTCTATTTATTTTATAACATGATGTACACCCATGCCAAAAGCAACCGTAAAACTGGAAGACACTCTTTTGTTGGTTTTCATTTTCATAATAGCCGTCAACCATCACACCACACGGCAATCCCTACTCTTTTGCGTTACCAGCATGAACAATAAGGTCCTCAGAATTCCTTTGCACTAACAATAACCAGCTTTCTTTGACTGTGTACTTGTGTACCTGCACGCACCGCCCAACGGCAAACTCCCGATCTTGTCAGGCTGCATAAAATTAGTTCTATAAACTTTGGAACAGACCGATGCAATTATACTACCTTGGGTAAATGGACAAATTCCTGTCTTCTTGAGGAGTAATTCACAAAAAACAAGGCATGCACGTCTCAAAATGGTGACGTCCATCCGACAGTAAAATTCTAGCTCTTGTTTGAAATTAAAAACGTAATCCCCGTTCAATTTTTGATTGTGCCATTTCAGTAATTTGTCGCGGTCTTTTTTGAACGTAGTACCGGGGGAAAAATAGTGCAAATCTGGGAACGGGCCAACATAGTCAATATTTTCAGGTTCGTTGAAAAAGTGAGGAAAATACACCTTGACTATATCATTATCGAAACCGAATGATTTCGGTAACGCTGACAACGGCATGTGAAAGTAATTCAAGCTATCCAAAAAAATTACATTACCAACTTGCATTTTCATGATTTTTGTACCATTTAAAACCACACTCGGGATACGTGTTCTTTTGGTGTTGACTAAATAGCGTAAAACCAATTGTGCATCAAAGCTGCCCGCGTTGCGTGCAATGCAAATTACTTTGTCAATTGAGCGATATCTCGAGAATGCCATATCTACTAACCCGACAACGGCCGTGTGTTTATTCTGAAACACATATTCGCGTTTTCCACAACTAGAGCAATTTTTATATAAATTATTGTCATGACAACACTGTGTGCATACTTTTTGTACAACGGAGGAATTGAGAATATGCAGTTTTGTATTGGTATCACCGCCTACAGGGACATTCTGTTGCGTTTCAAAATCATAAAATATGAAAATTGCTCGTTGTTGCTTACGTGTCTTCAACGATAGCATATAACAGTGGTGGTTTATCTCACGTTTACATCCACACACTCGACAGAACACTATACCAAACTCGTGTTTTTTGTTTTTTTTTCCCTGAACGGATAAGTTTGAAATACAACTGACACGCTTTAAGGGAATCACAGACAGTCATGCTTGAATTTTTACCTTTCAATTATGCTGATCCTTTCTTCAAATGTTGTTCGAGGCAGTGTTGATTGAAAAACCAACGATTGCAGGCATTACAAACTACACGCTGTAGATTTTGGCAAATGGACTCAGCCTTACACCGTGGGCATTTGCCAGGACAACGATGTTCTATGTTATCTGTGAATGCTCTGTTACTCAGACCACAGAATCCACATCCTACAATGGCACCTTGTAAGTTGAGGGTGGGTTGGTAATACTGCGTACGCTCGTAATATAAAACGAATAGCGTGTGTTTAACAGAGCCGTAACGTTCTTTAACCCTCCTACGGCCATCAAAGACAGGGAAGCCTCCTTTATCGAATGTTAAAAATTCATAGACTACGATGGCTGTTTTCTGCGGGAGGTAGTAATTTTGAAAAGCATGAAGTTCTCTGATTCCGCTACCGTTTTCAAGGACCGTAACCCCACTGAGCTGTATTAATTTTACTGCCTCTTTCCGCTGAGTATCACGAGTTTTATTAATGATTGCTTTCCATCATCTTTGTACATCACCCGTTCTAATTTCTCCGCGTTCGGCGTGAAGTTGAGCAACAACTAGAGAATGCGGTAGACAAAGGTTATCAATATTCGAAATGGTTAGGATAGAACGCTTGAAAATTTCCTCGTACGTGAGCTGTTTTCGCCCTGAACCTCCAATACCTCTGACTATTGCCGCTGTAACAACAATATTATCTGCCGTGGTTAGCCCCCCTGTACTCTGTTAAATACCTTTGACGATGGTCCACAAGTCATTAGCACCACAATTACGTGCATCACGAAAACGGGACCAAACTGGTCCGTGATTTAACCTATCGAAATTGATTGATAATTCGACGAGATGGTGGAGTTGACACGTAGCAGTTACATGGGTTGTTAAATCACGAAAGGCTCCTTCTACCCACTCTATCATGTTTGAGTTAGCGGGAGGGTCCAATATCTTGATGACACATTCCTTACCTTTCATTTTAAAATTATGGTATTTTTTTACATGATTCTGCAATTATTGCGAAGCGATAACCTGGGGGTAAGATATCCTCGTAAGAGTCAGTTTTGTCCTTATTTTCTGCATTTTTAGGTTGGGCCACTGTAGCAGATCTCGTTATTGCCCCTCCTACTTGACGTTCGACGAGAAAAACAAGCACTACAGTTACTTCGTATAACTGTAATGTATAATGCCTCACCTTTGAACAGTTTAATAAGTGTTTATTCCTCCTCTATGGTGTAAGTATCTTATAAATACCGAGAAACGTCTAGAAATAACACCCAGGAAATTTTTGGAGTGAATAAATCAAAAAGCGCACGTATTTAAAAATAGTTGACAAAATCGAGAGCTTATTATTTCACCGCTAATGTTTGGTTCCTCTTCACACGCATCCTCTCGTAGCCCACGGATAGCTGAAAAGTTGTCTAAGCTGACTTGACAACGGCGTAGCAGCTTTGCCTCTTCTGTCTCAACATCATCGATGCATAAGTCCTCATCGCTATTGGATGAGTATGAGGCGCATTCGTTCATTTCTGTAGGGTCTGTATGACATAGTAAGTATGATGCATGGTCAGCATTTCAAAATCGTCGAAAATTACACGATCGATGAATCACGGATAATTTTACGCGCTGATGTCTTATGATGATCCGTCATCTGTGGATTTTGTGATTTTGTCTAGGACAAAAGACATGATCATAATTGCATATTTTGAACACGTCCTGCAACAATCAGCAATCCAAAGGCGAAAAAATAAAGTGATGATAGAATTACATGCGCGTGTCTTTTTTTGTTGTGACTGAAACCCACACCCATGTTGCGGACGCCGCAGTCACTACGGTTAAGATTTTTTTTTATAAAGCCGGAAAACTTGGTGTAACCAAAAAAAAATGGGGCTTTGGAAAATCTCATACAATAGCAAGGAATGTCGTAGTGACCACAATAAAAGAGACCACCTAGCAGGTATTCAAGTGGCCGTCATTATGACCTGAAAGGCGTTAAGGAGTGACCATCAGGACGACAACACTTGGAAACCACGAATCATCTAAAAAGAAGCCACACAATTGCTGAAAAGCGCAGCTAAGGAGATCCTTTTCACTCCATTGAATTTTGGGGGCCAATAACTTGAACAACCCTCCAATGGTAACCGCAGATGGGAGCTGCCCCAAAGAATTGAAAATGTCGGCAATTCAGAGATGGACGACCTCAGCCACGCGTTCGCCGATATCGACAAAGGAAAAGGCAGGCCAATAGGGGGTACATCTGGTCCGTGTGCCTCCCCCCATTGGTTACAGGGGGTAGGCCGCGACCATGACGTCACCTGCACCCCATACCTAACGAACGTAATGAGATGGCTTCCAGGAATTGGCACAATTCACCAGACGATTTCTTGTTGTCCAAACAAGGGGACATCTCCAGCCTCAAAAGGTCCACTGCATTTAACACGCGAGGCTTCTAATGAACAATAGTTATCCATCGTCAAAGGAGGTGTCGAATTTATGGGCCATGAACGTCAAAAAGATGCGCAAACATGCCACTTTTGACATTAGAAGAACATTAATTAGAAAGAGGTCAATGCGTGCTCGTCCCGTCTTTCTCTCAAAAACTTCTTTCGCAGCTGGGGAAATGGGGGGTAGCATCGGGGTGAAGGTACATTGCCCAGCAACATCCCTTTTGAATACATTGTTAATCATATGAAGATTCCTCCCACCATACTTCAAAAAACGTTGGGTGACGAAATCTCAAAATGCCAACGGCTGTAGGGGAATTCCGCCCAAAGAGTATATAAAGGGGGGTTTTTCGCCAAATAAAGTCAGTCTAAATTAAATCTTCGACTCGTGATCTTCAAGTGGTATCCTGCTCGTCACCCAGTACAACCCTCCAGGCCCAGTCTTCAGGAGAGCAACTCTGCAGGACCACCCTCTGACGTCACCACTGGGGCACAGTCCCAGCGTACACTCGACTCTTCTCGCAACCCCAGATCGAGAGCGCAGCTTTAAATCACTACCAACGAGTCCAAAGTAAAATTTCGACTCTTGGTTATTAACGAGGGGCCCTGCTCATTAATAAAGCTGACCCTTCAAGATCCGTCTGTTGGGAAGCAGCTCTGCAGCATCGCCCACTCTCATCTATATCGAGTGGACAACTCGATTTTCTACATTGCGTCAGACCGATCGCATTTCTGCAAACCAGCACCGACCTGGTAAATCACTCAGCGTACAAATGAGTTCATCCCGAGCGTTCAGCCACGGATATAGTTTGCAAACCAGCACCGACCTGGTAAATTTGCTCAGTGTACAACTGAGCTCATCCTGAATGTACAACTCAGGGAATCCTCTCGTCAAGCCAGCACCGACCTGGTGAATTACGCAGCGTACAGCTGAGTCTACCCCGAGTGTCCAACTCCGGGATTTCTCCACGCCTAGCAACATTAAAGCTAGGGGACAACCAAGTTCTGGCTGAGTGAACAGCTCAGGCCCACAGACACCTCCAACGTCTCCGGGGTCGTATCATCATCATCACCAACGCCAGAGAAGCGTGTTTGGGCAGCCTTCAACTCCATCAGTGCTAGAGGATCTAGTATACTTTTGGAGTCTCTCCGGAATCCGCTGCGAAGTGGAAACACGAATCAGCCACCCGTTCCCTGTTGCCGTTTAATTTCAACAACCGTAAGTCAGAAAACACACCAACAATATTTACACTACTCCCTCCTACACTCTTTTCCTACCTACATCTGGTTTTTATCTTGGACTTTCTTCTATTCTGTATACCAAATGAAGTGTAATAAATTTGAATTCTATTTTAAGGAAAACTTAAGGGTATCTTTCTCTTTGTGTGGTAATTCCTCATATTATAACCATTGTGTACTTCAGTGCTCAGTCCCACGCAATCGGTCCCCACTAAGTGAGATTCATAAGATCCTTTCTCCTCCGGACACTACCTGTCGTGACTAGTTACGGTCAACTCGTCAGAAGGGTTCACCTTTTACCCGATATTTTGACCTGCGTAGTGACCCAGTGTCCGTAGCACCCATAAAATTTTGAGGAATCAATTTGGTCAAAGCGGCTACGTCTATTGGCTGATCGTCTAATTACGACTACATGATTGGCGAATCCACGGGCTGGTAATAAGTGAGAAGAGTATATATTTGAGGAGATTGTCAAGAATTATCAGTACTCTTTCAACAGTTCTTGTATTTGCGTCGTTAAATTTTGCGAGCTGCGGAGGAATAGAGGTATGTAATCAATTGTGCGTTTCGTTGACACGGCTGATTCTATTTCACGATATCAATTTGTGTTCATTTTTGATTACAAAAAAGATCTCTGAAAATGGCTGAGCGAAGCGGATTGATGATCTAACTCTGGGTGTGGATTACCAGATTACTGCATTCAAAAATATTAACAGCAAATATCGCAGAAGAATCGTTGCTACTCTCGGTGCTGAGCATGATGTTTTCCTCCCTGCCCGTGTATCTATAGCACTTTTGGACGATCACGCAGAATACATCTATCATTAGACATTGCTTGTAGAGGGCCGTTTATCTATACGTTTTCTGGATACATAATTTATGTATACATCATCGTTCAAATTGATTGCATAATAATAAAGGGGTATATAATATGGAGAGCAATGTTTTTGCCTTTCGTATTTCATTATTTAAACCCTCATACATTCTCTCAGCGTCTTCATTACATTTGTTGCGAATGGTGATGCATAGGTATATCACTTTTCACTTAACGTGGGAGTGAAATATAGAAGAAAAAGATGGGCCGCATTTTGCTTATAACTCAAATGGAGGAACTCGGGATGTTAGGAGTGGTCTTTGCATATGTCGATCATTTAGATGCTCATCTGGCTCGGTGGTGTAGTGCTCGAACGGTGTTAAATTTTTTAAATGGATTTGAGAACAGCGCGGACATCTCTGAGACTACGAAGCAGAAGACCGTGTGAGATTGAACAGTGCGAGGCTGATTCCACGACGAAAAAGTGGGATTTTCGAATTGAAAACGAGGTGGTATCTGTTGAAGTGATAGTCGTTGAATTTAAAAGGGCTCTGAATAACGGTCGTGAGCATATTTTAAGTGTGACGGGAGGGTATTCAGTGCGAAGGGCTGCTTTAAAGGCCTTGGTTCGGGAATTGAAACGCGATATTAGGGACAATACAGAGTGACCGTCATAGAAAAAATGCGTCTAACGGGAAAAAATTTTCGATATCCTCCTGGCTGCGCATTCATGATTGATGCAGTCTGTGATAGTCAGTCAGAAAGGGTGACTGATGCAACAACTAGTGACGGGCCTTGTGGACATACTCGAAAAACTTATGAGATCGAGTATTATGACGGCGAGGTCCTGCGTGAGGGGGTGGATGAGATAGTGCCTCATGCAAGCAAGCCAGAAAATGGTAAGTTGCCAATTGTAATTATCGATATATGTTAGAAAATGCGTGATAGTGATCCATATTTATGTTTGATTACAGATAGGAGGTCCATTGATGTTCCGTCAGTGAAACCCTGCTGGGTTGTGTTACAACGGCTATCGCGGCGGGAAATAGTTAGTTTCAAATTGTCAAAATTGAAGCGGTGTGCTCCGAGGGAAAGGTGCCCATCATGTACGCGATCTCTGAAAGAGGAGCTGGAGAGGGAACGTACCCTTCAACCACCATCTTTGGAGAAGATGTCACCTACGACATATGAGAACACGCCGAAAAGGAGGCACGGCAGGCCACGGAAAATGCCTCAGTTGTTTGCCGTGGCGAAATGATATGTTTTTATTCTTTTCAAAATTTATTTTTCATACTGTAATAATTTTGTCCTGAATTTCAAGACCTGCCATCCACGGCAATAAAACTTTTACATTTATTTATTGATTCGTTTGGTAATTATCTAACTGTTGAAAAATAAAATTGTTAAAATCAAATTGTGTGATTATTAAATAAAAAGAAATGGTATCAACTCGTCTCTGTAGACGTTGAAATTCGCAAGGTGAACACGCCTGGAGCCGGCTAGTCTGACCGTCGGTAACTAGGATGGGTTACTGTGGAGAAGACGTCGGAGTGCACGTGCAGAAGTGCATGGTCAGTACATTGTTTAAGGATGAATAACTGATTCGGGGACTGTTGTCTTGAATCATATGATAAGTTATTCAGTCTTCGTTGGGAGGTGACAGGGAGTAGTTGTGTCCAAGTGCAAATTATTTGTGAATTATAGGTGTATATATAGGTGATTTACGGGCTGCTGAAATATCTGGGATATATTGTGTGTGTGTGTGTGTGTGGGTGTATGTGTTTAGTGAATCTTGTTTTTGGTCCCGAATAATGCGTGTGACAGGGAAAAACTTTGTGCACCCGACTACATGCAGAACACCGGACGAACCCATACCCTCGACGAGTGGCTACGTTCCAGCACCGTCACCTTCTTCTTCACCCTCCTCCTCCTCCTCGGTATCTTCCAGTGAGTGTAACTGGAGTGGGATAATTAGAGGATTTAATAAGGACCCCATCCCCATCGAGGTAGACCCGTGCCCGTACGAGTTACAGGACGGGTACGACGGTCTGGACCCACGCTTCCCGGACCGACGCTGGCATCTCCGGGTGGAGCATCCTCTTATTCCTTCTACATCCCACATGGAGAACGATACCCGCCATCGAGGGTTCAGCGAGCCACCACATCTTGGCTGGTGGCAGCGTGATGGTCCATTCCCTATGACGATCCCTGCTGAGGAGTATAGCCAGAGTCGTCTGGCTACTTGGCTCTCCAGGGAAAGAGAGGAGCTCGACGACTGGGACGCTGAGGACGAGGAGTTGGCCCAGCTGTCTCCATTCGAGTAGTCCGGTGAAGAAGAAGAGGACCCGGAGATAGACGCAGTTGTAGCCATGGAGTGGTAGTGCGTGTTAATATTAAAAACACAATTTTAAGTGCTGTAACACTGGATAGACGAGTGATAAGTGACAATGGATAGGCTAGTGTTTTAATGATAGTTTTAGTGTACAATATCCGTGATTTTTCGTTTTTCGTCGGCCTGTGAGGAGAGCGTACAGCTACTGGTAAAGTATTCAATTTAATTTCGCGGCCGAGGGACCAGCGGTTCTCCCAAAACCGCTCGGGGTTGGAGTGCGCGCCCGGGCGACGCACCCGTACAATGCTATGCCCCAACACTTACACACCGGAGCCATTCTACTCCGGTAGGTGTGGTGGTGGTGGGGTGTTATACTCATTTAAAGTGGGGGGTGTCCTAAATTTTGAGGCCCAAATTTTAATTTCGCGGCAGAGGGGCTAGCGGTTCTCCCAAAACCGCTCGGGGTTGGGGTGCGCGCCTGGGCGGCACACCCGTACAATGCTATAGCCCCAACGCTTACACACGTCGGAGCCGTGCTACTCCGGCAGGTGTGGTGGTGAGGCCATAGTTTCCCTGGATGGGGGGCGCCCAAGTGGTTCGTACACTACTAGCGGGATACGAGGGGTTGGTAGATAACCCCGCGATGTCTAGCTACATCAGCAGCGTCAAGGGGGTAGGTAGCTCTGCGAGTAGTTCAACAACGGTTTTAGGTAGCGAAGGGTTTTCCCTGGCGTAGAGAGCCGTTAGGTAACGTGTTTCCCCGGTTAGGTCGCACAACCCTTACCGATTATCTAAATCAATAAGGTCCGCAGAGTAGATAGCCGTTCAGATAGCGAATGAAAATATTGAGGTAGCGAAGGGGTTTCCCTGGCGTAGAGAGTGGACAGGTAGTATATTCCCCTACTTAGGTAGCACAATTTTGGTTTTTGATAGCGAAGCC
Source organism: Fopius arisanus (assembly GCF_000806365.1). Lineage (NCBI taxonomy): Eukaryota > Metazoa > Arthropoda > Insecta > Hymenoptera > Braconidae > Fopius > Fopius arisanus. The sequence goes on from NW_011887820.1 coordinate 107,021, forward strand.
CTCATCCTCTAGCTAAATCAGCAGCAATGTTGGGGTGGATAGCCGTAACGAAGTTTCCCCGTTTGATTACTGAGGGATTAATTCGCGACTAGACGTGTTTTAACGTTCTGGACGGTTAATTATTAATTAACCAACTGATTACTTCGCTACCGAATTGATTAATTAAGTACCCGATGGCGTCTCCCGGACTGCCAATAACTAATCGGACTCATCGGATATTTAATTGCGCAAATATAGAAGATTAATCATAATTCGCGCGAGGTAGCATGCTAATTTTGTATGGATTCCAACCATTAAAATTTATTAACTAAGAGATAGCGTCTCCATGCTCAACCGGAATCCACAAAATGGCGAACAATTACGCCTCGGGGGGGCATTATTGCGTCACCCAGAAGAAATTATCCAGCCTCACGAACATAGCAGAGAACTTTTAATAGAGAGGTAGCCCAAAATCTAATAAAAGGGTAGCAGTAAATTTTTAATCACGGTAACAAAAATAAAACAGGTAAAGTTAGCAAAAGTCGTTAGGTAACTGGACCTTCCCCTGAGCCCGTCGGTGAGCTCGGGAAATTCACAGAGAAAAAAAAATTAGGTAGCAGATATCGGGATTTCATCGGAAGAGAGAGCAGCAATGAGGTAGTAATAGATAGCAGGGGAGAGGGGTATTCTAAGCCGCGTGGAATCTCTCATCCCTTGAATTGCGCCTTCTCGTGGCGAAATTAAATCCTAAATACTCGCTGAAATCAATAGATAGCTAAAAGAGAGCATTAGGGAGCATTATAACGATTGGGAGAGGTCTATTGCCTTCCCAACCCAGGAGTTTCCCGTATGGCGTAAATTCGCAAGGTAGCGACGCCATTTGCAATTTTTCTTATTCGCGGCGTATAATTTCCCGAAAATTACATGTCCCGTACTCATTCTTCACTGACTTAAGGCACCGGAGGGTGGGTATTGCAACCCAACTTATGGGCTTCCCTATCCAACTAGCTAAAAAGGGTTTCCAGAAACCTACGGGAGCACAATATGTCGGCCAATTTACCACGGTGATTTCTGGGCCCTTAACCCGATTTCCTGTAGACTATCTCGATCGTTTAAAAGGGAGGTTTTAAGAGGATTTTAACTTATTTCTAATTGATAACTATAACCGTATTGTGTATTGATGGATTCTAACCGTAAGGATTCATTTGTTATTTCTTATTATTAGTTTATTGGACGTCTTGGCGCTGCAAGTCTAGGGCAATTTACGAAGGTAGCAGCAGAGATAATAGGGGAGATCAGCAGCTCTTATGGCAAAGGTTCAACATGGATATTTCCCGGCGACTGCGGAACTAAAACAGAGGCCGTACCCGTGAATTAGGCAGAACACGAGGCCGAGAGTGACGATAACAGCATCCGAGCGGTCGAGATAGAGTGGTGGGAAAGAAGGGGAAGAGGAGGCGAGAGTGGGGAATCTTCGCGGGCGAAAAATAAGTGGTGAACATCAAAGCGCTGAGTAGACTCCGACTAATCCGTCCGCCAATTAAAAATCCATTTCTTCTGTCCTAATGAATATTATGAAATGGAACAAGCGGTACTCGATGAGAAATGAAATCGTCCATTCACCAACACCCATTTCATCCCTTAATCGCTGTAACAAAAAAATAAATACATCGATGAAAGTCACCCCGCCGAGGGGAACCCAGCGGTTTCGCAGCGCCGAGTGGTCTCCGACTAATCCGTCCGCTAATTAAACATTAATCTCTTCTCTCCTAATTATTATTAAGGGATGAAACAAGCGATACTCGATGAAAAATGAAATCGTCCATCCATTGACATCCATTTCACCCTTTAATCGCTGTAAGGGAAAAATAAAAACATTGACGAAAATGAAAGGGCTCTGGTAAACCGAATGGTGGGTTTGTTTACTCTCTCTTTCCCTCTCATATGTTCTCAACAAGCACATACTCCATTCCGAGAATTGACGGATGGAGTATTGGGAGCGTGTGAGAGCGAGAGAGCGAGGAGATAAATCCTCCACCGCCCCGAACAAAATTTGCGTCCTATTCGGTTTTTCAGAATCGCGAAAGATTCTTTAGCACTATATGCTTGACAACGTCTTTTTTCAGATTAAAACAAAAATCTACTGTTTATTCTTTTGGACGAAATCGATGAATTATGTTTGATGAAAACATTCGTCACTTGTTTTTCCGCGAATTGGCGTGTCGAGGAAGCTACGTTCGGGAAAAAAACAAAGCATGTATTGTTTTTGAATGCTCAGTTAAATTCCGTTCTTGGGCAGAAGAACGTCGTTTAGTCCGACGGGCATTTAAAAAATTAGCGCGGATTTTGGGTTGTTTTTTTTAAATGCCGAGGAAAATTTCGTATCGTGATGTGTGCGTTTCCATTCTACGATGTCACTTCCCAACCCCTAAAAACGCACACATCACGACACGCAATTTTCCTCAATTTTCAAAACCCCAAAATAATTTTGGGTAATTTTTTAAATGCCCGTCCGACTAAACGATGTTGTTCTGCCCAAGAACGGAATTGAACTGAGCATTCAAAAACAATACATGCTTTGTTTTTTTTTCGAACGTAGCTTCCTCGATACTCTAATTCGCGGAAAAACAAGTGACGAATGTTTTCATCAAACATAACTCATCGATTTCGTCCAAGAGAATAAAGACTAGCATTTTGTTTTAATCTGGAAAAAGACGTTGTTAAGCATATAGTGCTAAAGAATCTTTCGCGATTCTGAAAAGCCGAATAGGACGCAAATTTTGTTCGGGGCGGTGGAGGATTTATCTCCTCGCTCTCTCGCTTTCACACGCTCCCAATAGTCCATCCGGCAATTTTCGGAATGGAGTATGTGTTTGTTGAGAACATATGAGAGGGAAAGAGAGAGTAAACAAACCCACCATTCGGTTTACCAGAGCGCTGTCATTTTCGTCAATGTTTTTAGTTTTCCCTTACAGAGATTAAGGGGCGAAATGGGTGTCAATGGATGGACGATTTCATTTTCCATCGAGTATCGCTTGTTTCAGCCCTTAATAATAATTAGGAGAGAAGAGATTAATGTTTAATTAGCGGACGGATTAGTCGGCTGGGTTCCCTTCGGCGGGGTGAATTTCATCGATGTATTTATTTTTTTGTTACAGCGATTAAGGGATGAAATGTGTGTTGCTGAATGGACCATTTAATTTCTCATCGAGTACCGCTTGTTCCATTTCATAATATTCATTAGGACAGAAGAAATGGATTTTTAATTGGCGGACGGATTAGTCGGAGTCTACTCACCGCTTTGATGTTCACTACTTATTTTTCGCCCGTGAAGATTCGCCACTCTCGCTTCCTCTTCTCCTTCTTTCCCCCCACTCTATCTCGACCTCTCGGATGCTGTTATCGACACTCTCGGCCTCGTGCTCTGCCTTATTCACGGGTACAGCCTCTGTTTTAGTTCCACAGTCGCCGCAAGGAAATATCCACGTTGAACCTTTGCCATAAGCGCTGCTGATCTCCCCTGTTATCTCTGGTAACAGGTAGCTATTTCGGAGGGGGAGATTAGGTAGCAGGTAGCTAGTTTATTGGGGTGTACCCTGGTAATATTCCCCGGGGTTATTTAGGTAGCTCATCCTTGGTGGATCGCTAGATAGCTGATCGAACTTAATTACTTTTTCGCGGTTCTCTCTCTCGCTTATCCTAGGTAGTCACCCTGCAGGGATACAGGTGACGAATCCGCCTGGAATTTCATCACAAACTTTACCGGCGCATTTGATTGTGTAGATCACTCTAAGTTCTGGTTGAAACTGTCCAAGCTAGATGTCTCTACCAAATTCATTAATATTTATAAAATCCTGTATAAGAAGGCGAAAACCGCAATTCGTTCGGTAGACGGAAACTATTCCGACATTTCTCAGGGGGTACTTCAGGAAGGAATTGAGAGCCCGATATTTTTCGCGCTTTTCCTTTCAGATTTGTAGAATTTTCTTATAGTAAGAGGGTGCAGGGGAGTATCGGGACATAAGAACGAATTCATGTTATTAGCCTATGCGGATGACATCGTTCTTTTGGCGGACAGCCCTGCGCAGCTGTACCGTGTGCTCAGGCACATCAATGATTATTTTACAGAAAACTCACTTGTCGTAACTGTCTCCAAATCGAAAATCTTGATATTTCATAAGGCTGGCAAAAGAGCTAACCTTTCCTTCAAATTTGATGGGGAGCCTATTAAAATAGTCAACAATTATCGTTTTTTGGGTATTAAGTTTTGCAGCGCAGGTACTTTTGACCTAGCTGCCAAGGACAGGGTCGGCTCCTCTACAGCCGCAGCATCTGCTGCTCTGAATATTTTGTTTAAAACAGGAGCTGACGAATACGATTGACACACTGTACAACAGCCTCGTCCGCAGCATCGTCACTTATGGTTGAGAGGTTAATCAGTTAGTATGTGTAGAAAAATCCCAACTCATTTTTTTAAGAGGGTTCTCGATCTCCCCCAGTCTACTGCGGGGTACACAATTAGACTAGAGATAGGCAAAGCTCCTTTAGCGTTCACTGTCCAGAAAAACGTCTTAAAGAGGCTTTCAAAATTGTTAGAAATGAATGAATCCCGCTACCGGAAAATACGTTTCAATCACCTGAGAACTTTGAAAAAAATAGAAGCAAAAAATATAATTGGGCATTCCAACTCAAGAACTTTATCATACAATGTAATTTCCTAGACGTATGGTATAACCTGTCATCTTCGCTGCTAAATGATGTTAAATCTCAGTTTCTAGAAAAATATCTTACAATCACACGTGATGAAGACCGTACGAGATACGGTACTAGCACTATTTTATTATTTTATAATCATTCCTCCTTGGCTCCAGGCTCCCAGCCCTATTTGTTAGCACATCTACCGCTGGATTGTAAACGTACACGGAGAAAAAATTCCATTGAAAATTAGTAAGAACCTTCCCTAAAAATCAATGTACTCCATCAATGAGAAATTGAAATGCTGCTGACTCATTTTTTCGGAAAGGTCACATGAGAAACTGGAGGAAACGCATGAAAAAGTAGTGCATGCCTCTCAAAAATTAGGGTGCCACATACGAATTTTTGAGTGAGGCATACCATTTTGTCCAGTGTCTCCCTCTATTTCCTTGTACACCCCATGTTACGTCCCAGTGTTGGTGAAAAGGTACACTAAATTTTGAGAGAATTTTTTCTCAGTGTATGATATCGAGATTAAGACTATATAGTAAATTCAGTCCAGATTAAAATCTTGCCACACGTGTGTGTCATTCAATCCACAGGAGTTTTGTGAAAAGTGCTGCTCTGGTGAACCAAATTACATTATTCATTTTCTATGTGTATGTCCAGCTCTCGACCATATTCGACCATATTCGTTGGTCTATTTTCAAGGAACATTTCACAATTCTGGCCTTCTGGCTCAACCTGTTCTCTAATATTTTTTAGTTGAAAAATGTCTTAAATTTCATTCAATTAGCGGCTGTTACTTGGATCTCACATAACATTTATAATCATCCTGCTCCGAGCTCGCTACACACTGAGTTGCACATTATTAAAATTTATAATTTATAATTTATAATAATAATATAATTTATAATATAATTTATAATTGTATTTACTGTAATTAGACTCTCTATTTTGTAAGGACTTCGGTCCGCAATCTTATTAGGGGGGAATATAAACTCATAAACGAGTCAATTAGTAATTCGACGATTCCTTAAGGATATTTAACCGCTCAAGTGAGCAACCGTCTCGTAAAATAAAATAAAATATTCAAATCAATAATTTTTTCTATTAATTTACAGGCCTCATGACATACTTTTCGATTCAAATCATTACGAAATATGGCAAATATTTATAAACATTCACGTATGACTGACGACTATGATAATGCTCAAGGTTTGATCGCGCAGCACCGCATGTAGCTAGATGCTCCGCCATCACTGTTTCATCGTCATCTACCTTGCTGACATTGCTCAGCTTTAAAAGCGACGTTATCTGTATTTTACGATAGTCATGGCGGCCACTTTTTTCAGATGTTTTCAAAAATCAATCGTAAGTTCCTCGCCTATTGTATCGCATACCTTAATTTTTCTCGCCAGTAAAATATTCCCCATATAGTCAAATAAATAAATGCATTTTTTAATTTAAGATGATGAGTGCGTGTCGTAGTGCTTTTTTCAAGCAGAGCTAACGCGGGCAGTTTCTTCCGTCAGACTCTGTGTTACAGACAGGTGTTTTACCTAATTATTATCTCACTCAAATGTGCCCTGCGTATGGTTCATACTCTCAGCTATTTTATATTTAAAAAAATGTAAACTCTATTGAATATTGTCGGTATCGGCTGAACATTCTTAAGTCATTGTCTTGCAATTCATATTTGGCTGATACCTTCGCGATCGGACGAAGTCTTGTAACGAGATTTTGTCGTTACTAGTGACGACACTAGAGAAAGTCGGTAAGTCACTAGTGGTAGGAAGAGACATCTGACGCCGGCTGAACGAGCCGAGCGAAAGATGAATAAGACATCGGACGACGGCCAATGAGGACGCTCCAAAGATGAATGAGACCAATCATCTAGTGAGAAGAAACGTGGTAGGGTGAGACCGTCTTTCGCAATACTATGATGACGCTAATGACGTCTGTCACCTATTTTGGAAACCCACCCAGCTGTGTTAGGGAGTCTAGGGCCGACGTACAGCCGTTCCAACTAGATAGTTCCAAAGGACGCCGTCGATTTAGACCAGGCACCAACGGCTAGGTAAGGTATGATACAGGGAGGTATTGCCAAGCTTTGATGTCGCCGACACCAAAACAGGGGACAAGTACCTTCAGACGCCGTACGTAGCGCTGTATAACGCCTTCTTCTCATGCGCCTTTCGTCCCCACCATTCAGCGATTTCTGGCGTTTACATTTGAGTCCCAGTCGAGTCGTTTGATTTTTTTTTTCTTTCAAATTGACCTAAAAAAAAAGGTGCAATTTCCCAATAGTAAAAATTCTCACCTCTCTGTCCGTAAGAAAAACGAGAATTTCATTTTTCGCTGAAAAGAAAATGGATTTTTCTGAAATAATTTTCAAAAAATTTTTGAACTGTGAATATTGGGGTGCAGTGGGGTGCATTCAATGGAGATAGATCGGTTGTTGTAAAATTTTTTTTTAATTTGAATGGGAAAAATTTTTTTTATAATTTAGATGGCGTATTTTTTGAGACTGTTGAAAAATGGAAAAAGTAAGAAAACTACAGTATAATTAAAAGGAAAAAATATTCGCAAAAATTTCTATAAAATTCCTTTAACAAATTTCCGAAACAAATTTTTGAAAAATTTTTCAAAATATTTCCCAAAAATACAGTTGTTTTGTTTCCCGATTTTTTTTTGTTTCAAAAGAACAATTTTCTGAAAAGGTTTCCAGAAATTTTCCGAAAATTTGAAACAAATATTCTGATTACAATTTTTTTTACCCGCGAAGTTGAAATTTTTAAAAATACATTTTACATTTTTTCCTGCTATTTTAAATTATCTTTTTTTTAATAATCCCACCAGTGCCAAACAGCTGCAGAGTGGGGATGACATGGAGATGAGGGGAAGGTGATAGTGACCGCCGCGCTGTCTCGTGCCGCCTGAGAGAACTTGTCCCCTGTTTTTGGCTTGGCAATACTTGTTTGTATCATACCTTACGGCTAGGAGAAAGGACAAGCGCCCCCATGATCCCGTCGAGCTGATTGGTAGCTGTGGGGTAACGGATGACCCACAGACGTCGAGAGATCCAGTTGGTGGCAATAATCCCTCTTCGGGTTATGATGGGCACGTGGTTCCGATCTTGAATCGGAATAGCGAGAGAGGGGTACGTTTACGCGTCCCCGACTAGTGAAAGGGATCGCTTTGTGCCTGCGGAGCGAACATTTTCGGCCACAGAGACCCATCCCCAGAAACCCATGGTGTTGGGATGGATTAAGGGTTGGGAATCGATTCGATTATCGTAGGCCCAATCGCACGTGCCTCTGTATGAAATAGCTCTGGTTTTGGCTCGCGATGAGATTGCTTTTACTAAGCATCCTCGAGTTGGGGTGGACATTAGGTGGGTGAGAATGGTCTCCTGATGCGAATGTCGCATGTTCCTTGAGATGTTTAGCGCCCTGCGGCGTGAGAAGGATTCGCCGGTGATCTTTATGAAGTATTCCGAAATACAGATATCTTCATGATTATTTGCATTATAGCAATCTCCAGATAATATTTTTGTTTGAAGGTATATGAAGAATTGATAAATAATTAAATATTTTTGCGAATTATTAAAAATATGTTTAATACATAGCTAATTTAGACAATGATTTAGACTCATTCAGATATATAATGTGGGAATATAATGATTTCCTCGTCCACAGTTGGTTTTTGAGAATGACTGATATGGATTGATTGATTATAATTGATATGGATTGAATTATTAATTCCTATTCTCATTGATGGATAGAATATTCGAGTGCTAGACCGCCCAATAAATTCTTACCGGAAACAATGGAGAATTATTGATGATTTCAGCAATGATACAGCCGACAGACCACATATCAATTGACGATGAATACAATTTCGAGCCGTACAATAATTCTGGTGCTCGATACCATCTCGTTGCTACTTGTTGCGAATAAGGTCTTGTGTATTCTTCCCATGTCAATCTGGCCAAACCAAAATCTGCGATTTTAAGAACTCCACTAGGATCGATTAATAAATTCGCTGGTTTCAAATCCTGAAAAAAAAATCCAATGAAAGGTAAAATCATGACAATAAACGGTAAATCATGAAGAACTATGCAAGACGTGCGTGACTTCAAGCAACTGACTCATGTACTGATATTTTGCGCGGAATAATCATCAAGAATTAGAATGCGGTATTGGATAGGTGAATATTGGTTGAGTTTTTCAATTTCGTATACTAAATAACTATCATTAAGTATAAGCATCACAATGCCTCCTTCTAGTTCCGAATTGCAATCTTCATATAGTTCCGAACGGAAAATAATGGTACGCTCTACAATGCCAATCAAATTTATTAAATATTTAATATAAAGAGCTATGAATAGAAACTGTGCATAATTTAGGCGTCGAAAACCACTCTTAGTCTCATTATAAATTCTGGTCTATTGCTTTAAATACCCTCACATTGGGATGGAACTAATCGATGGCTTCTCTGAGCTTTTCTCTGGCTTTGCTGAATAAGAATGTATGCACTCTTATGATAGATAGTTCTCATCACTCCACTTAGTCGAGATTTGAACTTAGAATTTAACGCAAAACAACGAACTTACCCACTGCACGGAACGATTTGTTTAGTTATTTTTACGATTTTTGAATCGTAAAATTGCATGGGTAGAATTAGAACGGTGGACTATAATGAAGGATTTGGCCATTTTACTATTGTCAATCGTAATTTGAAAATAAAAAGAATAGCTCCAAATCAATTCCTTTTTTTTTATTACATTGATGAAGAAAATTTCCAATTGTGTTGGAGGAAAAATGAAGTCAATTCCGGAGAATTGTGCCATCCTAGAATATTAAAAATGCAAATTCCGTTCCAAAAAAACCTAAAAATATCAGAAACATATGCCAGCATTCGCCGCGATAAAGACCAATTTCACATCGTGAAAATAATGAGTCCATAATGAAGGGAAACAATGAAACAAAAAACGCGAACATGGAGTCTTCTGTTTATTTCCTTATACCCGACTTGTAAACATCACTCGCTGCTTTGATATTTTGTGAGTTCACATCGTAAAAATGAAAATTTCGCATGTAAAAATCCAAGGGCGCTGCAGCAGTTAATATCTTGGCTGTAAATATTTTTTCTCTCGTTTTCCGTAAAAAACAAAAATTGTCAATAAATTATCAATTCCGGTTAATTGAAAATTTAAGTTATTCTTTTCCTGAATAACCGATAAAAACATGGATTTATTTTACTTTATTACTGCAACTTAATGAAATGAACATAGTATTCAATTTATTTCCGCTATCGGAAAAAAGAAAACAAATTTGAAACGTAAAATTTAAGAAAGTAATTGTATTCTCTCCTATTCCATTGACAAATTATTCAGATCCTAAAAAAATTTTTAGAAAATATATACATCGAAATTTTCTTTCTCTTTTTTTTACGATTCCAATTCGTGATTTTTGGATAGAGAAATGTATTTTTTTAAAATCAAAGTCCCAACTTCCAAAAAAAATCAACGTATATTTCCCGGAATTCGCGATTTCGTCCGCGGTTATGATTTTCACATAGTAATTTTTCTTATTAAAATCTTCCCGTGTGTGTTTATTTCATTATAAAAATGAGTTTTCGAGCAAAAAATGTATAGTCACTCCAAAGAAAACATAGAAAGTCGTAACCTCGGGAGCCCGGGCCATAAAACCGTATTAAACCCATTATTTGGAATACCAATCAATTTTTTTAATTGCTACTTAGAGATTGTTCAAACAATCAAAAAAATTAAAAATTAAAAATTTTTTAAAAATTACAAAATCTTTTCACCAGTGTTTTTCAATTCATTTGCGGCCGAAATATTCAAATTGGAGTGATTTATGGAACGAAATTTTATGTAGAAGTTGATATAGAATAGTGTATTATGCAACACGTGCGTAATATATTTTTTGACTCGTGGGGGATTTGTAACGCCAGCCGAAGGCGAGTTTTACAACCCCACGAGTCGAAAAATATATTACGCACGCGTTTCATACAAAATTTTATGTCATCGCGCCCGGAATCCGCGATTTAATCGAGCGAAGCGAGGTTAGAATCGCGCGATTACGGGCACTGATGGCATAAAAAAATGAACAATGGATATTTTTTAACAGTGTAAAATACAGCAAGAAAAACATCCATATTTTTCTTTTAAAAATTCAAATATTCGTGCGTTGACTAACGGGCCTGAGATTTCCATGCGAACTATCCTCACGCACAGCCCTGCCCCTCGCTACTGTGATGGCGCGACGGGCATAGTTATAATTCCCATGGATATGTTTAATTGAATAATTGTAAAAAAAAAATAAATATTTTTTATTGCTTCGAGTTCAAAAACCGCATTATTTGCTAGTCTGTATATTAATTGTCTATGCCTCGAATAATTAATCCCTATGTATTTATGAATTGCTCACTATTCGATAAATTATCCTCATCAAGAAGTTTTATCGATTTATCTATTGTCTTCATTCATAAATTTTATCCATTCCATTGAGACATTGAAAATTGAGACATCTTTCCGATTATTGGATAATAAAGGTTCATAGATTTTATCGTCATTATTAAAGGTAAAAATTGACAATTGTTAACACATAATTTTCTGATTTGTTTGCGTTCATTGAAGTTTTCAGTGCAAATCGATCATTGAGCGGGATAAATTAATTGAAGTCGAAACAAACGAAAAACTCCTTGCTCTTTTAATATAAGAAAATAAATCAGCCGCTTATTAAAATAATTTCTCTCCATTTTGGTTTTCAACACTTTCTGTCAATTTCAATGTTCAGTGTTGTACATGGAAAGTTATGCAAAAAGAGTTCAATCTTAGTGCAGCAAATATGACACACTTGACATTAAAAATTGTCACCTTGGCCGGTGGATTAAAATATATTAATTTCTGGTCGAGACACGATATTCAGGAATTCTCTGGAAAATAATGATTTGTACGGGGACTATTCAATAATCAGAGGGAGGGTCTGAAATACTAATGGAGAGGGGTGGTTGAAAATGATTATTCACGGGATTTTGGTGAAATGACATTCTGTATTCCAATTCTTCACAAAAACAACTTAATACAATAAAATTTAACCAAAACCTTGTGACTATTGACTAATTAACTCGAGGGCGGGGGGGTAAGGCCAACTCACTTGCGGCTACGCGAAATAATATAATAGAAAGAAGGGGTGACTCTAACTCTGGAAAAAAAGGGGGAAAGTGAAGGGGCCGATTGGAAAAGTAAGAATTAATAGGGGGCTTCATTTACAACTGAAATGCATTTACAGGAGCATGCATTAAGAGCATTTCCTGATAGGAAGATTGTTCTCTGGAGCGAACAAAATGTACTAGCATAATCGAAAATATTTGGTCAAAGTCGTGAACGAAATTTAGTTTTTTTTTTTATTTCTAAAAAATTTTAAAATTTAGTCAAAATTTTACGGCAGAGTAAACTTTTTATTTTAGCTGATGAAACCACAGATTCTGTTCTTAAAGGGACACGTTTGACACAACTGATATCTCAAAAATCTGGAAATCATGAAATGTCTTACAGAAATCTTTTCATTTCCGCGCGCTGACGCGCAGTACGGTCTCTCGTATTTCAAAAAAGGAAATTCTATGTGTTTTCACGAGATACAGAATTTTTAGATCTTTTCGAACTTGATGCAACAGATTGCACAGCGAGAAGAGTTTATAATTGTTTTAAAAAATGTTCACAACAAAAACGAATTTCGATTCAGGATATAATAGGTTTAGCGTGTGATAATGCAAGCGTTATAGTGAGTGTAAAAACTTCGTTCACGCAAAGATTAAAACCAGGAGTCCCAAATTTTATTCAAATGCATTGCATTTCTCACTCTTCCTCGATTATAGCTTCAAAATTCAGTACTTCGCCGAACGACTCAGAGGACCTAATTCGATGTATTTCTCAATCAGTCCAAAGCGTTGCCCAAGTTTAAAAGATTATCAAGAATTTTCTAAGGAGCAAAACTTGAAAATTGTGATTCTTTCGAACACGCAGTGGATACGTCTACTAATGTAATGTGTTACTCGTCTTCCTTTAAATTGGAAACTTTTGAAACAGTTTTTTTCATCAGCCAGCTGGGAAAGCACTCACAATCAACGCTGAAGCTGGGAAATTGCTAGATGATCAATGTGTGCAGGCATACTTCCTCTTCTTGAGATACACATTTCATTTTGTCAACTCTTTCAATGCCTCTATCCAGTCTCGGGAATTCATGCTCCATAAATTGGCCGGAGGTAGTCAAGGATTAATTGGAAACAATTTTTACAACCCCTATTAACTTTCTTCCCCTAAATGACATTTGCCTGGGCGCTGAATGTAATAGTCTTGTTCAAACTTTTTCAGCAGGTAGCGCACAGCAATTTCGTCTCAACTGTTTGTAGTTTTACATAACTGCGACTACTGAGATGAAATGTCGTTTGCCGCACACACACTCAATTATTGAGAATTGTGACGAGGCAGAATTTTGCACCCCCCCCCCCCTGCCACCAAATTAATACTTATTATTTTTCCTAGGCTAAGTTAGGTTTAAGTTACTCTTTTTTACCACCGTTGGATAACCCATTCCCGAGATACTCCTTCCCCCTACCCCATTTCCCCTCGCCCCGGTACTCACATCAACCGTGGAAAAGGACGACGATGAAGAAGAAACCCCCCCCCCCCCCCCCATCGCAGACTGGCGAAAAGGAGAAAACCCCCCACGAAGAGACTGGACACCACGTGACCCGGAAAAGAAAGAGACATCCCTCAACTGACCCTCA
>NW_011887820.1:121174-135135 GCF_000806365.1 Fopius arisanus
AGATTACTGGATTTTTGCCCCTAATTTGATTTTCCCGGATATATCGTGCCTTCTCCGAGAATTAATATATTTTAAATTCCCGGCCAAGGTCACAGAATATATTTAGATTTTTGAATGCGGGGGCAGCGCTTAAAGGTAGTGATGAACGGATTGAATCGGCATTGATTTATAATCTCGCTATTCATTTTGATAATTTCGAGGAAAGCACTCTCGTTTATGAGTGGCATGTACTACACCACACGTTTGTCAGTTCGAGAGATAAGAAATAAAAAATTGCGTGGAAGTACTGGAGAGCAAGAGGTTTGTTCAATTAGTTGCCTTAATGAATCAGCTTGAGCTAGTCATCTTGAGCCGAAGAACGTCCTCACCGAGAGGTATCACTTCATTATGTGCGAGGAAATGGAGAATCAATCAGTCAGTGATCTCCTGGCCAACGTTTGTCAGCTTAACCTGAACGATGTGATCAGAGATCAATTGGTCTGTGGCTTGAAAAATAAGGCCACTATGAAAAAGCCATTGAACTTTCAGTCAGCGACAAAGCAGCGACTTGAGACACCGGCACGATGGATCATCACAAGTCAACCGGAACAGTTAATCGGGTGTTAGTCGGGTCATTGTCAGGTTGCGGACACTGGGTCACTAGGTAGGTCGAAATATCCAATAAAAGGTGAACCTTTCAGATGAGTTGACCGCAACTAGTCACGACAGGTAGTGTCCGGGGGAGAAAGGATCATATTGTAAGGAAATCTGGGAAATTTCCTTTGAACGCCGAGATCATCAAGAAAATTAGTAAAAATATCGTGAGTACGCAGAAAAGACCCAGTAGAGTCCAGAATTGAAATTTAGAGTGGCCAAAAATTTGAGAATTTAAATGCATTTTTGATGCCAAAATTAGCGAGAATTTCGATTGCGTTACGCCTAAAATTATTGAGAATTTGTATTGCGTTTGAATACTTAAAATTATGGAGAGTTTGTATTGCGTGTTTCGCCTAATTTTTTTTGAGAATTTAATTGCGTGTTCACGCGGAAATATCGTATTAAGAGGATTAAGGTTTAGGGAAGAGTTATTGTGAATGATCGCCAAAATACTGAATTAAAGTTTCGAGGAATAAAAATTAATTAAGTAGAGTCCCTTATTTAACCGCGTCTTAAGCCAAATATATCGAGCTGAACGGTTAGGTTTAGGATAACACTCTTAGGTAAATGTATAGGATAGGTGTAGGAATAAATGCAATATTATCGCTCAATTATAGGATCTACGGGACAGAACAGGTTAGGGTTAGGGTTTCGGTGACAGGTCAGGAGGGAATCAATGCAACCATGAGGAACTCCTGAGTAGTCAGGTTGCTTAGGGTTCGGAAAAATTAAAATTAAATAATTAGCGAAAAAGTGATTAGGGGTGAGGCAAATTATGATTTATTTAAGTGTTCGTTCTGATCCCGGGATCTCGTGAGACAACCATCCTAAATACGCGCCCTTAATTAAAAAGGATTTGTTTGAGGAGAAAAGCCGTCCATCATCTCGAGGTAATTAAATTGCAGTGTTGCCTATTTTATGTTTCGCGCGATTGGGAATTTGATAGCGCTAGGGTTTTAGTTGCGAGACGGGGCGCTGACCGCGTTCCCGCCCGCCATATTGCGAAAATGCCAGTTTCGTTGTTGACATCGAGAGATACGGGTGCGTGCAACAAATTATCGTTTTCCGGTGTTAATTACGAGTTTGGAGGATTTCTTTTTTTGTGTTGAGGAGTAGTTCCGAGTGTGAAGAACATTTTGAGGAGACAAATAGTTAAAGTTTTGTTGAGGCCTGGAGACACGGAGGAAGATTTGGGGTGAGCATTGCCATGCTTCTCATTTATCTTTACGGATTTCGCGTTATGAGTGTGTGTTAGAGTCTTCCTTGCGCCTCCTAATTAATTAATTAATGCTCAATACGGGAGAGCAGAATTCGTGCCTGTAGAACCATTTTTAGGGAAAATATCCGTGGAAAACCATCGCGCCTCGTGCTGGAGATTTTCATTGTTCGCCACGATGCAATTGCGTAGTAAACGCCTTATTCGGGAATTTTCAGTTACGTCAACATTCAGAAACGATTTTGGGAATATTCCGGCTAGTTAAAATCCCTAATTAAAGAGAGTGTTGCCTGGGATACCGAGCGGAGAACATCTCTTGTTCTCTCGTTGCGTGGAACGCCGAGGTGAGAGTCTCTCTCATCTCTCATTCCCCTTGCGGTTACTTTAGCGCCTCTAATTGCTGTTAGGCCAGTTTTATTAACAAAAAAAAAATACGCCTACGAATATGAACGATTCGTCATGCATTTCACGCGCCAGTATTTCGGGTATTTCGACGTTTTGGTACCGCTTTCGTGCATCTAGAGAATTCATTTTGAATCTCGCGTGCTACGCCGGCCGATAGTCCACACGTGGCTATGTTTCATGCTCAGTGAGCCTCCACTTGTTGTATGTTGCGAGCAGTGCCATGCGCCCTGCGCCTCAGTATTATTTATAGAGGTTTGGGGAATTATTAGCCTCTTTTATTAAATTATGCGTTTATCGCCATCCCGGTTGAGAATAAAAATTATTTTTCAAGTGCGAATATCCGCCTGAGATTATTCTGGTGCCTTTTGGCCAAGTTGGTGACTGTTTGGAGGTTGAATGATTTCAATTGTTGGGTCTCTGCGTACGTCACGCCTAATTGTGTATTTATTTCTCTCAACTCTGTATCAATAATTTTTATATCGAATATACTTTGGCTTTGCTCTTGAATTTAGAGATTTTGGAGTATTTATTTTTAGAGTTTTGCCCAATAAACTCGTTTCCACCCGAATCCATCCCTCTCTCCACAGCCGACCCCCTGAGCAGCGCGGGTAATTACCACCTTTTCCTGGGGTTTTCTTTCGAGACTTTATTTTATAGTATACTTTTGAGTTTTGTTTCCATTTTGGAAATTTAGGGTGTTCCGGTTTGTTATTTCCGGAGGAACAAAAAATGACTGGCGCCCAACTTATGGTTTTATTTCGACGATTTTAGATTCGAGCGGAAAAGGGCGGGTTGACTGTCCGATTTCATCCCCAGCGAAATTGAACAGGTTACAATATAAATCTCACTTACTGGGGCCTATTGCGTGGGACTAAGTACTGAACTACACAATGGTTACTAAATGAGGAATTAGCACACGAAGAGAAAGATACCCTTCAGTTTCCCTTTAAATAGATTTAAATTTATTACACTTCACTTGCAAAGCAAAACAGTAAAAGAGTCCAAGATAAAAACCAGGGGTAGAGATGGGAAAAGTGTAGGAAAGCATAGTGGAAATGTTGTTGGTTTGTTTTTCTGACTTACGGGTGGAGAGATAGACGGCCGGATGGAGGGGGTGATCTCTTGATATTTCATCTTCGCAGAGGATTCCGGAGAACTTCAAAAATATGCTAGATCATCCAGTACTGATGGAGATGAAAACACGCGAATACGCTTCTTTAGCGCTGGTGAAGTTGATGCGATGACTTTGGAGGTGCTGGCGGTGTGGGCTGGACTGGGTTGTCCACTCAGGAAGAACTTGGTTACCCTCTAACTTTATGTTGCTAGGCGTAGATAAATCCCGAAGCTGCACACCCCGGATAAACTCAGTTGTATGCTGAGCGATTTACCAGGTCTGTGCTGGTTTGACGAGAAAATTCACTGAGCTGTGCACTCAGGATGAACTCAGTTGTACGCTAAGCGATTTACCAGGTCGATGCTGGCTTGAAGAAAAGTAGTCGATCTGACGCAGTGAAGAGAATCGAATTGTCCACTCGATCTAGTAGCGATGAGGGTAAACGGTGCTGCAGAGCTGCTTACCAGCAGACGGATTTCAAAGGGTCAGCTTTAATAATGAGCAAGGTCTTTCGTTGATAACCAAGAGTCGAAATTTTACTTTGAACTCGTTGGTTGAAATTAAAGTTGCGCACTCAATCTGGGGGTTGCAAGGAGAGTCGAGTTGTACGCTCGGACTATGCCCAGTGGTGACGTCAGAGGGTAGTCCTGCAGAGTTTCTCCCTTGTAAGCGGGTCTTGAAGAGTGAACTGGATGACGAGCAGAGTGCCACATGAAAATTTTCAGCTGAAGATTTAATTTAGACTGGCTTTATTTGGCGAAAAACCGCCCTTGATATACTGTTCAGGCGTAATTCCCCTAGGACTGTTGACATTTTGATATTTCGTCATCCAACATTTTTTAAGGTTTAGTGGGAGGCATCTCCATTTAACAATGTATTAAAAGGGGATGTTTCTAGGCGAAATACCCTCACCCTGATGTTACCCTATTTCCCCAGGTGCGTGAGAAGTTTTAGAGAAAAAGACGGGGCGATCGCGCATTGGCCCCTCCCTAATTAACGTTCTTCTAATGTCAAAAGTGGCATGTTTCTGACGTTCATGGGCCATGAATATTACAGCTTCTGTGACGATGGATAACTATTGTTCATTAGAAGACCTGCGTGTCAAATGGAGTCAACCGTTTGAGGCTGGAGATGTCCCCTTGTTTGAACAGCAAGAAATCATCTGGTGAAATGTGCCAATTCCTGGAAGCTATTTCATAACTTTCGTTTGATACGGGGCGCAGGTGACGTCATTGTCACGGCCAACCCCCTGTAACCGATGGGGGGAGGCACTCGAGGCAGATGTACCCCTATTGACCTACTTTTTTTTTGTCGATATCGGCGAACCCGTCGTTGAGGTGGTCCATTTCTAAATTGACGACATTTTCTATTCGTCTGCCATTACCATTCGAGGGTTGTTTAAGGTATTAATTAAGTCCTCTGCTTGTGCGGTCCGTTGTGCCTTTCAAATAGGAGAGGAGGGCCCCTTTTGGTCTTTGCTGGTTTTCCTCAGGTTCGGTCACTTCCCGTAGAGAAAATGGCTTGCTCTCTAGTTTTTGTTTGATCTTCCCAATTCGCTGGATCCTGTATCCATTCTTGGTCAGAGCAGTCTCAAGATGTTTAACGTCACTGTCGACATTGGAGGGTTGGGAAATTGTCAGAGCTGTTATACATTAAGGAGTTGATCATTGCTGCTCCTGATTTTTGCTCCTAGAATTCTCCTTCGAACTGAAAGTAAGTGGATGTCAAGCAATGCTAAATTAAGAGGAGGAAATGTCCTTAGATTACTTTATGATTTCCAAGGTTTCTGAGATTAAGACATTGGCGAAGAACGATTCTATACCAAAGGTCAGCAGGATATCATATGGAAAAGTCCTACGATTTCGCAGTTTAATGACAAAATCCATGGATGTCTGAATGTATGAACCGTTCAAACCAATCCCTTTTGGAGAGATTTCGTGAGAAACTTGCCCAACTTGTAAGTTGGTGTGCTTATGTTGCTGACCATGGGACGAAGCGTAACGGTCTCTTTCTGGCTTTCGGGTTATCCTTAGAGTCTGGGTGAAAAGCATTCTTTGGGCCTGAGAGATGTGGTCAAATCGGTTGAAAGACTAGCCTTCTTCAAGAGCTCAGCAGTTTTTCAATCGTACGAGTGGGGTCTTTTCTGAGTTTTGTATAAATTCTGGAGTCACCCAGCATCGTCTTAAGCTTTCCGGAGTAGTTGTTCTTACCCATGACCACTGTGTTGCCTTTGTCAGATGGGAAAATAACGATATCATTTTTCTCTTTTAAACTTCGCAGGGCCAGGCAATCGTCCCTGTTGATATTATCACTAGGCGGCACCGCCTTGTGAAGGATATTGATCAAATGTTCCCGGATATTATCGCTAGTTCCTTGAAGGTGATGATCGATTGCCGTCTCTGTCCGACTGATGATTTCTTCAGTAGAGATTTTTCTGGAGGCGACCGAACAGTTATGTCCTTTCAACGCCAACACTGATACTTTTGCTCCACTAAGCCCATATTTGCTCAGATTTTTCACTCACAGTTCTTATTTCAGCTGTTCGAACTACTTGTTCGTGGGTGAGCCGATTAAGAATGATCTTGGTTTGAGCTAGGAATCCAAACTGTATGCCAGGAGAAGGTCAAGTTGCAAGAACTGTCTGGAGAAATAGACCAGGGAGGTTTTAAAAGCTGATCCCCCAGGCGAAAGTCCCGACCCTTACTCACACTGTGAAAAATGTGAGCAAGTACGAGCTCAGTGAAGCACAAGTATCAGTGTTGGCCAAAGGACATAACTTCTCTGTCGCCCCCAGAAAATTCCCTACTGAAGAGATCATCAGTCGGACAGAGACGGCAATTTACCATGTCCCTCAAGAAACCAACGATATCATTCGGAGACAGTTGACCAATATACTCCACAAGACGGTTTCCCATAGTCACAGTATCACCAGGGACGAGCACCTGGCTCTGCAAAGTCTATAAGAGAAAAATAATACCATTATTCTTCTGACAAAGGCAATGCCACGGTGGTCGTGGATAAGAACAACTATTTCTTCCTCCCCTCCCCTCCACCCTTATTTGAAAAATACAATGGACCGCTCAACTAGATTACTTAGCAAACACAACATCCCAACGGTCTTCAAACCTCTGAAACAGATCGGACAATTACTGCCAAGTGCAAAAAATCCAAGATCACTCTTGAGCACACCAGGAGTGTACGAGGTCCCCTGCAGATGTGGAAAAGTGTACATTGGAGAAACCGGAAGGATGATCACCACACGGATCAACGAGCATCGGCGGTGCTCCAAATATGATCACTCAGAACAGTCTGCCCTGACACTAGTAGATAGGCTGTGCCGGGTCTGGACAAACTGCTGAGTCATTCCAGAACAGGCGCGCACATGGGGACTCTCACGAGCCCAGGTGTCTGTCCCGCTATCAAGGTCATGATGTCATTCAATTCCTAGAATATGAAGAACGGCACGTTCTCTTTCCAGGTCACCCTATTCGGAGAATGAGTGATTCAATCGAGAGAACAATGAGAACGTGCCGAATGTTATGTTATCAGTGAAATGTTCCGCGTGATGCTGCAAATAATTTACGAGTGCTTGGTCTTTGTTCTGAAATGCAGCTAGTTCTGGAAGAGGTTCCTCCAGATCATCATCATGGCTGTCTTCGTAGACGTGCAGGGTTTCAAGACGGAGAACAACGAATTTATCTTTAAGGAGTTAGCTGGAATACGCTTGATGAGTTCCTTTCGAGCAGTTCAATTTATTGTTCAACCCACTATTCCCATATAGCTGTTTGTCCGACACCTACAGGAAAATGAGTTCTTGGTGCACGCGGAACCATCATGGTAATGAATGGAGTGATAGAGATATTTTTTATAACGAACTGCAGGAGCGATTCAATAATCTGTTGGGAAAGAATACAGCGAAGATTTGTGTAAAGGGCTACGATAAGAAAACATGGATCGGGAAATTAACGAAAATAGCGGTCGTTGATGTGGAGGATATAGACTGCCCGCCATTATATCTGCTCCAAACGCTCCCAACCATTCTGCATCAGAAGCACTACCATAATAACTGCTCAAAACTCTCTAATTTTTCGTTTGAAAGTGTACAGCGATTGAAACTCTGGTTCATAGAGAATAAGTTGTAATTGGATTAATAAAACGGTCAAGTTTTAACATTATATGAGTTTATTGATTTCAAAAATTCTTATGATTCTAATTTTTTTACATAGAATTATGTCACTTTCCTCACAATATTACTTAGCGGTTGATATTTAATGATACAGTCATGTAATATCAAACAATATGCAGCTGTAGCATCAGGGAATGCTACATTTGATTCGAATTCTAAACGAATATCTACAGGTCCAGACTTCCAAAATTTATTCTGACTCGAGCAATCAATTACAATGAGAGGGGCTGTTTGGATAAATTTTGATAGTGATAATAATGGTTCAGGCTCTTTGCTGTAATAAGAGGTCTGAAAATTGACATATATCATATAAGATGCGTACTGATTTTGCCGAGAGTTTACATTCATGTTACCGTATGGGTAACTTTGAGAATTTAGAAACAATTTTACATCTCGAATATTACAATGATCGAATTTACTCGCGTCTGAGAGTGGCATATTCTTTCTCCCAGTTTGGAAGCCTATAATTACATAACGAGGTTTTTCCAGTTGTGTTGATATCTTCACTTCCCATATATGTTTAGTAGTATTTGGGAGCAGCGGATATTCATATAATTCCCATGTTCGAAAACTTATGGGAATAACAGGATCTTTGCTGATGTAGTGCAACAACGCTACTTTTTATCATCCGCTGCTTCAACGTAAGGCAAGAGCCACTCAATTTTGCACAGCGCGATATTGAATACTACAGTTTGCACAACTTCAACTGGTGCCGTTTGTACTATTGCATTCAAATTATTGCTTGAACGCACCAGAATGAGTTCATGCTTTCATGCGCAATGATATGATTGTAGTGTTCAGCGAAACCTAATAAGATGTTCAGTGGTATGGAAATGTCAAAGCACCCATTCGCATCGATTATTACACTCTCATCATCTTTCAACCAACCAGCATTTTTCATTTGAGGAAGCTCATTGTATCTCTGCGATAGATAATTCTTCATCAAAGTGGTTATGCCAACACCTTTAGAACGGTCGATTTCAACAGCATTCAATTCATAGCGAATCTCTTCAAACAAATGACAGACACCACAACTAGTTAATCTTGTTTGAATTACATTGCCTCCAGCAGCATCAGTGATTCTGTCGGAAATTTGGAGGGAACTTTTACTCGGAAGGATGCATAAATCTTCATCTTGGACAGTGATGCAAATTTTATCAGAATTATTAAAAGGGTTGAATGCATAAGGTTGGTGGTCATGTATTTTATAATGAGCTATGGAATCATCAAACATGATTGTATTATCTATTTTGAGAATATCCATCGCTATATGATGATAATACCCAGCAGCAACAATGAAAACAGAAAAATTGACTTTTTATTTTACTTTTCGCTGGAGCTTCAATTCCAAAGTCTCGAGGAATTGTTGATTTTGTTTCGTTAATGCTTTCTTCTTCTTTTTCACCATTCTGAGCCTCTTTCTCTGAACCACTGGAGATGTTATTCGATGATCTGCTGGAGCTGCTGGATGACTGACAGCGACCAAACAGTTTAATCCATAACCCTTCTCAATTTTGGTGTGATAAATGACACCCATGATATAATGTATATTACAATGATTTAATGTGCAACCCGATGGTTACAGTTTGTGACCGTGCCGGGGAATCAAATGATAATAATTCCCGGCGAAGGCACAATAATTCGTGTTAGTTAAGGATTTCAAGAAATGGGGGGGGGGGGGGGAATGTTTATACTAATGAAAAGGGAGGACCTGAAAAACAAGAGAAAGGGGAGGGGAACGAATAATAATTTGGGATTCGGTGTAAATCAATGATGTATATTCCAATCTCTTTATACAAACTCACACAAAAACAGTAATTCAGGCCTTTTTAACTAATTTCTCGAGGATGGGAGGTAAGGCCAGCCAACTTGCGATACACAGGATAGTTTATAACAAGAAAGGAAAGAATAATATAAAAAAAGGGGGGGGGGGAAGCTAGCTAGAAAAATAAAGGGGCGAAGTTAGGGGAACGATTCAAATATTCAAGAAGAGGGGGGTTGTTATTATAATAAAAAATATTCCTACTCTGCAGACATTAGATAAAAAATATTAAGATTTGTAACGTGACATTTTCCCGGGGAATGAAAAATGCCCATTACCTTCGCCCTACTTCTCCTAAGCCTAATAAAAGCTGCTAAAATTTAACCTTATGGGCGCCAGGTAATTTTTGTCCGGAATTACCAAACCGGAAAAAGTCCTTAATCCTAAACTTAACTAACCTCGAAACTCATACCTCAAACTCCTAAAGCTTTAACTCAAAAATATACTCTAAAATCAAAAAGGAAACCTGAAGGGAACAGAAAGGCTAATTAGGCTTTTGGGGAAAGGTGACGGTCCTGGGGTCGCTCAGTATGCCAGTTGTGGAGAGATGGGTGGATCGTAGATGGGGGCAAGATTACTGCAAAAATCGGGAAAAATAGCAAAAAAAGGAAAAAGGAGGCGAGAAATAAATGAATGCAACAAAACATTGTCCTTACGTGTTTCGCTATTGACGTGAAAGTTCAGTACAAGAAGAATCGACGATAAAAAATTTTATTAGATTAACCTGCTTCCAAATTTTAGTTTGCGATTTCAATTTTCTCTAAATGTTAGCGTTCCGACCAATTCCCAAATACAAATTTTATTCTCCTCTTCAATTATCGCGAAATATGAGTTTCCACACCTAATCGACAATACCATTTCAAGTGCCTTATTAAATCACCGCGAAAAATAAATTATTTAACAAAATCCGAAATATTTTGCTGACTATTCCACATTCGCATAAAATAATCCCACCGGAATGCGGCCTCAAGGATTATCGATCCGAGGAATAACCGAAATATTATTTTCGCCCGGGAAATCGATAATTTCCCGGAATCGGACCCTCAACGAGTGAGCGCGAGCGAGAGAGAGCGAGAGAGACGGCACTATGCCTCGCTGCTCGGTTAGCAGCGAGTAGAAATCCACAAAATAAATCTAACTTCCCTTAAAAATTCGATAACTCGGAATCCGCTCCGTAGATTCCGGAAAACCCTGAACCATCTGGTTCGGGACATTATCCTCCACAACCACACCAAAAATTTAGGCGTAAGGGTACATAAATAGCCCCGTTAACGCGATTAATAACTGCGAGGAAATTTAACGCGCGATTCCCTACCTGTTGCACGTAGCCGCTGGATGGCTGCCTCGATGGCACCGCGAGGGAGAACCACTGGCCTTGTTCGTTGGCCGTGGACAATTTCTGGGGGATAATGCAGGCCGAAATTATTCGGAAAAACCCTCCACAAACCTCTTCCAAACCACCCAAAATTTGGGGGACACCACCGAGACCATTTCCATGGCTCGGAAAAATCTCACAACTGACAATAATTATCGGGGAGCCGCCAAAAGGGGAAAAATCTTTAAATAAAACCGTAAAAGCTCACGGTAGATCTTCTTGCTGCCTTCCTTTTTCGCTTCAGGACCATCCTGGCTGCAGCTAATTGCCCTGGTGTCCTGGGTGGTGCACTGTATCACTCTCGTTACGTCCTGCGAGCCTCACTTGTCACTCACGTGCGTATGTTCTCGCGGTTAATGCGTAACTGATTTTCGGAGGTCAGTGTCGCGTTGCGCTGACCCCCTAATCATGTTCATCAATCGATCGGGTGTCGATTGGTGGATCCCTCTACCTTATTATGGGCCAAGCCCTTCGCGGGGGAATTAATTCAAATTTGAATTAATTGCCCAATCCTAAAACTTTTGAGTTTCTCTATTCTTCCGGCGATGTTACTTTTCGCGGGCGTGAGTGTAGTGATGAGGGGGGCGCGGGGCAAGGGAAGGACTAATTCGTGAGTGGGAGCCAACGGTGACAGATTTACTAACCTAGTCTAGTGTATTTGCTTAACCTACTTATATCTAAAAAAGTAATTATTAGGGGGCAGGGGAGGGGCTTAAATAATGCCTCGTCACAAGTTTCTCCTCGAAAATTAATCAATTTACCCTCCTAATCCACTATCTTCAGCTCCAGGTGATCTCTTGCTCTGACGGCAATCGGTAGGTAAATGGCGCTCGAGGACTGTTCAATGATCTTATATCCCGGTGGAACCGTAAGAAAAAACTCACGATTCGCTTCCACTCATAGGAGCCTATGGTTACATTACACTCAACACGTAAAGAATTTCTTGAAAAGATGGCTACAGGTTGATCGGATGTATGGAGCAGGTTTGGAGTGAGTATTCGCTGAATGAATCCCAAAATTGAGCCAATGCTATCATCAGGAATGAAATTTAGCAGTTCACTACATTTGATTTCACTGCATAATGTATTACTATTTGCAGTGATAGCGAGATCCACAGCCTTTATTAATAATACATCCTGACGGTATTTCTCAATGCTTTCAGTTTCATAACTCCCTATAGGAATTGTGATAACATCACCTCCAACATAGAATTTATTCTTTCCTTCATCAATATTAGGAATTGCGTGGAATGTGAATAATTCAATGAGTCCGAGGACATGATTTTTATTCGGAAAGTGCTCGATCGGGGAGAAATAATGTGTCTCCAATGGAGGAAAATTCGCGGATAGCGTTAACGTGAATGAATCAATCATGTTAATCTACTGAATCTTTTGAGAGATGTCAAGTATATTTTATCGCTCATTATTCAGAAATTTTAGACATAAATGTCCGCATATAGCTGTATCATAAGTTTGATACTGCTCACAATTAATTTCTATCACGCTACCAACACCGAAAAAGACGATCAGTTCTTGAGGTGGTTTCAAATTCCCGAAGCTATCACAATAAGTATTTTTCGTTCGATTTTTTCTATAAGCTACCCAATGCGTTTCAGTGCCATTTTTGTCATCCAGATTAACGATGACGGCTTCGAATTGCCATGGACCACCCATAGATAAATCATTTCTCATGAACACACCTCTAAAATCACCTCAATCTCAATTTTTCAGCAGATTTCAATAAATCATGATCGGTGAGAGCACGGTGTGGTAGCTTTACAGTTTTTTGATTTGAGATACATACCCATACCACTTTTACACGGTGTTAAACGCAACCCTTTACCAAGAGCAATCGTTTCCATAGTTTCGTTATGACGTTCATCTTCAGCCAGTTGTTGACGTGCCCTTTTTGCGTCATTATCAGCTTTCGCTATCCCTGCTGCACCGCCTGCGAGTGCTCCTGCAGCGCTTAAGTCTGTAAAAAGCGGTATGAGAAATGGTAGAAGACCTCCCACCTTTTCAGACATAGGTTTGCTACAAGACATTTAGATTTTCTTTCTTCCGCTATGCATTTTGACTGCTCTACGAGCACCTTTCAATGCTGTCTTCATAGGATCATCCATTTCTAATTTCATTAATGCTTTTGCAGAATTAACAATTTTCCGAAAGCTGACTTTCGACTTTCGAGATTTTTATTTTCCTCCCTCTCCTCGACCAGATCCTATTCCGAGCTTTGTCTTAATTTTCATTGCTGTTGCTACTCCTAGCTACCGTTCCCTCTCTAATTCCAGCGTCTCCAGCAATAACCCGCCGCCAAGCCTTTTGCTGCAGTTCTTTGTCAGCAGCATGACGTTCGACCGGATTATGAGGACTCTTTGAGTAAGTAATATCATGCCCTTTGCAAACTGCATCAAGAGGATGTATTCCAGAATCACCTCGAGTTAGTCGTTCTGCTAATTTCGTTCCAGAACCACAATACTGATAGCCCGGCACATGTAATTCGATATGGAGCTTATTAATAATTTTCTTGAGTAAACTCCTTCCGCGAGGTCTCCTCTCAGTCGTCGCAAGTTCGCGAATGTGAGAAAATTGATAAAACTGTATCATTTATAGCTCTTGCAGTCATTCTGACAATGGAGGTCGAATAACTAACTATAAAATTACCGGTGACAAATTTTGATAAAATAACACATAATGTAGGAGAGAGAGTTGAGAAACGTCATGGGGAATTATTACCAAACCACATGCGGGCTATCATCTGCGGACCATCGAATTGTGGTAAAACGAATGTATTGCTGAGCCTCATTATCGATCTCAATGGTTTATGTTTCGAGAATCTGTACATCTATTCAAAATCTCTGATTCAAGCGAAATATCAATTCTTCGAACGATTATTGAAATCTATCCCTGGAGTTGGATATTTTCCATTCAGCGAGCATGAACGCGTTATAAGACCTGACCATACGAAAAGGAATTCACTCATGATTTTTGATGATGTTGCCTCTGAAAAACAGTGTTGCGGACACCGCTGTTTACTACGGTAAAAATTTCTATTTAATAAATATAAAAACCTGGTACAACACTAGGTTATAAATAATACAAAGGAACTTGGAAAAACCCTGCACAATGGTGAGGAGTGTTGGAAAACCCAGTCAAAACATCGATTATGTGAGGTTAACACTATGAAAGGGGACCCCTTGGGGGGGGG
>NW_011887820.1:136717-141169 GCF_000806365.1 Fopius arisanus
GGTGAACCCGAGCTTCTCAGCCGAGGTTTTTCTACAAGCCAGCATCGACCTGGCGATTTTCTCAGTAACTGACTGAGGTGAACCCGAGCTTCTCAGCCGAGGTTTTTTCTGCAAACCAGCCACGACCTGGTGATCTTCTCAGTATTTAACTGAGTTTACCCGGAGCTTCTCAGCCGAGGTTCTCTGCAAACCCAGCAACGATCTGGCAAAAATTGAGCAACACAACGAGTTCAACCCGAGCTATCAGCCGAGGTTTCTACACAAGCCAGCAACGAGCTGGTGATTTTCTCAGTATCTGACTGAGTTCAACCCGGGCATCCAGCCCAGGCCATTTCTGCCGAGCACCACAAAGCAGCATCTAGATCCAGTGGTCAACCGAGTTTTATTTAAACTCAGATCCACTGTTACCAGCAACACCTCCAGAGTCACCTCATCACTACTACCACCAACGAAGCGTCTTCGAGGATCTTCAGCTCCATCAGCGCTAGAGCATCTAGCACATTTTGGAGTTCTCCGGAATCCCCTACGTAGAGGAGAGCCACCGAGAGATCACCCACTCATCCCTACACCGTAGTTTTCGTCAACCGTAAGTCAGAAAAAACACACCAACAACATATGCACTATTTTTACCTGCACTTTTTCTGCCCCTATTCCCCGGTTTTTATCTTGGACTTTCTACGATTCTGTATTGTCAAGTGAAGTGTAATAAATTTTAAACTCTATTTAAAGGGAACTCAAGGGTATCTTTCTCTTTGTGTGCTAATTCCTCACTTAGTAACCATTGTGCAGTTCAGTGCTTAGTCCCACGCAATAAGCCCCCCATATTGAGTGAGATTTATAAGATCTTTTCTTCTCCGGACACTACCTGTCGCTGCTAGTTACGGTCAAGTTACCTGAAAGGTTCACCTTTTATCTTATATTTTGGCCTACCTAGTGACCCAGTGTCCGCAACAACAGGATAATATTAAAAATTTATTTTGTATGAGTCGGCATCATGATATTGATACCCTCTACCTGTGCCAGGCATACAGTCATATTCCAAAACACCTCATACGAGATAACACCAATTTTTTGATACTTTTCAATCAAGATGAGAAAAATTTCAAACATATATACAATAATAATGTCAATACTGATATAACATTCACAAACTTCAAAAAAATATGTTCGAACTGCTGGAAAGAGAACAATCATGGTTTCATCGTCATTGATAAGGATGGAAATGTAGATGATGGTCGATATAGGAAAGGATTCGATCGCTTTATCACTATAAATAGCTCTGAGGTGTCAACATAAGTATATTCAGTTGACCGAGGTCAACGGTACAGAAAAAAGGAACCCATAATCAGCCCCGCGAGGCATCGGACGATGCTCGGGATCTCCGAAAAGGTTCGGAGGCCCGTTGAATTAAGTGCTATCAGTTGTAAACGATGAAAAAAAACTTCCACGTGATTCCGCGAAATCTCTGGGGAGGTTCGGGATTTTTCTCAGCCCGCGTAGCCCCAGAGTAATTATCAATCGACAGTTTAAGTGGTGATCGATACTTTGACTTATTGTAATAGCCCATTGAGGGGCCGTTTATTATAGCTGAAACGGGCAATCCACCGAAAAAATCCTCGGAGAGGGCCTGAAAGAGGCGTTGCAAGAGAGAGAGAGAGAGAGAGAAAGATAGGAATAGTGCGCGAGAGAGACCGCGCTGCACTCAACGTGCACGGCGCGCGTGAGGATAAGTTTTTAACGGTTTTGATTTTCCAGTGCGGTAACGGGTCAACCGATCGGGCCCCAATAAGCTCCACCACCGAGGGGGATAACTCGCGCACATCCTCCCAGAATGGGGGATTTTCACCGCGTACGGGCACCGAGATATCTCCGTTTTTTGGAATGGGAATGTTCCAATGCCGTTGAGCGAGAACTCTCGCTCAACGGTAAGCAAAGCATAGTGGGGAAAATACCTAAGGCCTCGACGGCACGTATGCTGTTGAAGGCCAAGCGAGAAAAATCCTTACCTTCCACAGGCACCTCCCCATTCAAATTTGAATGGGGGAAAGTAAATCTCCTATTTGTTCCCCCCTTAAACGCGATGATGCACTTGATGCACATTGATGTTCTTGGGAAGGTCTCCATCATCAGCGTCATCACAAACCGCCTCTCTCAATGATGAGACTGATGGTGCTGGAGAGAATAGTATTATAATATGCAATGATTCTAGTGATAACAAACAATACCAATGAAACTTACATTCCATCGAGATTATCACTACCATATACAGAAGAAGAAACTGATTCACCAACTGTGTTGGCAAATGAGTACATCAAAAAATTTAATTATGCACGAACTTTAGAGAAACTAGATACGCAATATGGGGTGCGTTTTGATGCTAGAGCTAATAGCTTGATGATTGCGAATATGAGGGTAGAATTTGGGGAGAAGATAATCAACATTAATGGACATCCTTTTCAACCAATAGTGGGGCTTTTGGACTTATTGTTCATGAAAGTTCTTAATAGAGAAGTCATTTCGGAAGCTGATTTCAATGATCACGCTCACATCCTAGAACTGACGAATGCATATCGATTGGGCTATCAATCTAATGGAGGAATCAATGTAACTCGTTATCACAAATATATGCGGATTATTAAAAGGTTGATTGATCATACATTGATATACATGACCCATAATAGGGAGTGGTTTACAACACACAATGCTACTAACGCCCGGCAAGATTAATTATGTATATCGGGATAATCAAAATGAATTGGTTGACCGCCCACGTTTGCTGTTGGCTTCACGGCAGGTTAATCCACCACAGTAAACTGCTTATAAGGATTACCCCTCAATTAACGGTGGTCAAAATCGGTGCTCTTAGTCCTGAAGATGCAAACTACAATGTTTGGGAAACGTCGGCAAAAAGTTGAAATTAAACGCGTCATCTATTCGAAAGCCAATTATAATAATAGGAAGAGAAATTGTTGCAGGAGAACTTTGCGGAGATAGGTGTAAAAAGAACTGACATCGGAGAACGTGTGTTGGAGGAATCGTGTGGAGGATTTGTGACTGGAGGGTGAAGGAGAGGGCGTAGAGAGGTTTTTTTTGGAGAGAAGGAGGAGCGGAAGGAATTGCGAGGACTGAAAGGATGCCATCACCGACGAGCGTCCTGATCTTTATCTGTATTCTTATCATTTCAGCCCCCTCATTATTATGGCTATTTCTTGGCTACTTTGAGACCTTAATTTAGTACGATAACTTGACATAGATATCCCCGATTTGTTATTTCAACACCCCCTCCGCCTTATTACGTCAGAAAGCTCCCCCCCCCCCCCCTTCATTTAGGGCAGAGGTGGGCACCCTCAGCTCTCGGAGCTACTCCAGTTCTCGACCTCTATTACGCAAAATTGTCCCAAGCTCTCAAATTTATGACTGCACACCCTTCGGGCCCGCGATGCCTTGTCCGTAGGTAAGAGTAGTGAAGGCAGAGTAGTGAAGTAGATCCGGCAGAAACTTGGTGGTGGGAAAAGTGAAATAGAGAAATTTTTTATTTCTCTAAGGGAAATATTTTTTCAATTATCGTTTTTTCTATTGCTATCCTTTTGATTGGTTACTGGTTGCTTTTAATTGTATTTATAAAAAAAAATTTCGTACCTTTCATAGATTTCTTGAAGTAATTTTGAAATTTTAATTGAAATATTGTTTGGAAAACAATTATGACTTGCCATGCATTTTCAAACTTTTCATATCTATATTTCCCGCTCTTGATGCCAAATTATGGTTATGGTTATGGTTAAAAATACGGATAGGCATTTGCTGCCCCCTTGTCACCGAACCCCTACTGGGCTATTGTGGCTCCGTTGTCCTTCTGATCCCTATAATTCTAGGCCAGCTTTTCTCACCAGTTTTAGTAGATTCCCGGCGTCTAGATCCGCTACATAGCTGATGCTAGGGAAGGCGGTTCCCCAGCAATTAAGCCTTGTTGTAGCCAGTGCAGGGCAGCTACAAAGTATGTGCAGGCTGTCCTCGTCTGCCTCATGGCATAGTCTGCAGCGGGCATCGCTTTCGATACCCATGTTTTTGCAGTGTGTCTTAAACCTACCATGTCCAGTGGGGAGCCTGATTGTGGTGCTCAGTTTCTCTTTTTTCATGTTGAGTAATTTTCCTGCCCTTTCCTTGTTTAGGGTTGGCATGAGGGCTTTGGATTTTCTGCAGGTTGTGATCTGCTCCCATCGCCCTTGGTGTTCCTTCTGGAGTTTGTTTTTGATTCGAGACATTCCGGTCGCGAAAGGGACTCCCACTGTCACGACCTGGTTATCATTTGACGCCCCTTGCCTTGCCAGTTGGTCCGCTATCTCGTTTCCTTTTATCCCTTTGTGGCCCGGGACCCATGCCAAAGTTATTCTATTGGTAGCCCCTAGTGCTTCTATAGCTGCCATCGTCTCCCAGACCAGCCCCGATTCGGTG
>NW_011887820.1:144785-157566 GCF_000806365.1 Fopius arisanus
CCAAATTAAAATGAACAAATCTCACAATCAAAAAAATTATCGGCGTCCTCGATTCTTCAATTGGCGATGAAATATTTCTTCCTCAAGTTCACGAGCATCCGACTTTCATTTTCAGCGATGAATATTGAATCTAAACCATCATCTGTCAATTTCATTTTTTTTATCAAAAAGAAACTGTCCAAACACGTGCATAAAAATTTAAACCACTTTGTCCTCACACGTCAATCACGCGCATGCACCATTGCTCGATGTTACCCTACCACACAAATATACGACAACCCTTGTAATCACGTTAGATCCCTTGTAATTGGAACCTTAATAATTTTATGGCTGCAGCTCCGAGCCTACCTGAGGTTGCCCACCTCTGATTTAAGGTACTTCCCCGTCTAACTACACAAAGTGTCAATGAAACTTCCCCACATTCGTGGCTGGACCGGCATTGCTTTCTTTTCCAATCCCGGCCAAGCTCATAAATTATTTGAATGAAATTACTAAACTGGAGGAGAATCATAAATCTCTAGGAAAATTTACTAAATCAGACTCCAAACAAACGACAGTTTGTCTTAAAATTTAAGGAGAAGAGTTTATTTTTGTAGTTAGCAGAGTTTCTGCCATTTCGAGTCGTGAATATAATACATATTTCAATTTTAATAAATTAGGATTATATAGGATTATAGGTACTGGCACTCCAATCATTTGTCTGAAAATTTTAAACGTTGATGTTCATTTAAAGGGTGAAGAGAAGGATTTGGAGCTGTTGGTTTTGCCTGAATCGAGCCAGCCAATTTTGGGGCGTGAGTGGATTAGAGCTCTGGGTGTTTCCTTGGCTTGCCATGATGACATTAAAATTAAGAACGTATCTTTTGTGGGTAATTTGAGAATTAAGATCTTTCATGACACCTTTCGTTCAATAATGACTGACGGATCTTTGTCTTTCGACAATTCCAAAATCATTCCAAATAACTCGGACTACTTGAAGTTCGATAAAATACAATATAAAACTAGAGCAGAAATCACCGGAAATTCGACTATTTGACGAAACATCACACCTCGAATTTTCGCCATCACTCACCCCCACTTCAACTACCTAACGCCCAAATTCAAATTAAAACCGAATTAAAAATAATTAAACTGCACTCGCAGAAAAATCGTGCAACCTTACGGTTCTCTTCCTTGGAGATTGAAATTCGAGTCACGTCATCTTTCAAAATCGGACTACAGCCACGGCACCGATAATAATAATAATACCTTTTTGAACTACGGTGGTTATCTAAACCATCCTCGAAACATCGCTATTTTTCGGTAAATTGATCTTCGCCTGAAATCCGTTAGATTACTGGCATTTTTAGAATTTTTCTCCTTCTCCACTTTAATCACACTTAAAATCATCTAGAGCTTCGGCGGCTCCAAACGCTCTTTTTCAAACATTTTTAGCGTGTGATTTCTCATTTGTTTCCAAATCCGAAACGCGGATTTTTAGAAATTTCGTCGGTTTTAAATTGTAAAACCGGTCATGTGTGTTTTACTCAGTGTGGCCGAAAACCATTGAAGCCCACTGCATTTTACAACGAAAATTCTGAAGCCCAGAGCACACATGAGAACACCTCTGGGAAAATAAAAATTGTAACCAAACTGACAGAAGCAAGAACTGTAAGTAAATTTAAGCATAAAAAAATTGTAACATTCATATCCACCATATTATTCATATCAAAGGAATAATAGTTTTCAAATGTAGTACGAAAATCAGCATAAATAAACATCCTGAGTAGATATTGTAAATCTGGTTTTAGGAATTCACAATGTCCCTACTTTCCCAGAAATTTTAATCAATTCTTTCAGAAAAGAAAGGTACACAGTGACCACGCAAATCTATAAGGTACAACTTCGTCAAACTTAACGGGAACGAGTCCATGAGCAATACTCCGACTTAAATTATTTTTATTTACGTTAATTCGAAGGCATTTTTATTTTTAAAGAATAACTGATGTGGTTTCCCAACCGGCACATAACAAATAAAAAAATGGTGGAATATTCGAAGGCCCACCTTGTAAACCGCTTAGTCATTTAATTCCTTTCAACAGTTTTACATTCGATTCAAGCTCGTTTTTAAAGCCCAGCGCGTACAAACATTTTTATTCCAATTAACTTAATTCTAGCATCCGTCGCGCAGTTCTTTCTTGACGTTTTCCGTTGAGCTAACCCGCTATTGGAAATCTGAAAAATAGAATTTTATTAATTCAGCAGTGATTCACAAAAAGATCTTCTATTTATTCTACAATACTTGTGTCATTTCGTACTCATCTAATTTTAAGACTCGTCGAAACTCTCACCGGGGGCAATTTTCTCAATTTTTCCCGTCCCTCGCATCATCGACGTGTTCTCACCATGGCCAACCGCGGAAATATCACTTTAAATGGTCAAGTAACAGCTGCAGATTATGATACTGAATTTGAAAATGCAAAGCATCTTTTCAGAAATGTCCCTGCTTTTTACGGGAATAAGCACGATATAATTACTTTCAATATTTTCGAGGAAGAAGTTCAATATGTGATCCATGTCGTACCTACGAGTAAAGAGGGTTTATAGATCAGTGTCCTCTACTCAAAAATAACATATCCTGCCAGATCAGAAATTGAAAGGAAAACATTTTTCTCTATTTTGGATTTATTAAAAGATTTAGGCAGCAATTCCAGACTCGAGAAAACCAAATTGGGAACTCCGGAAGAACGGAGGGATTGTCCGCGGTATAAAAATGAGGCCGTGCAAGATTTCTTGCGTAGACTCAAAGAATATCATAGGGCTGCCCTTAGAGAGGCAATTCGAGTACATGGGGAAGATTCTAGGGCTCTTCTTGAAAAACAACTAGATTCAATTGCCGTAGCTCACTTCTATTCATTGTCTCCACCTTATTATCAACACGCGCTTTAACATGCAAAATATGCAATGTTGGAAGATGTAACCAACATGGTTAAAAAGTCTAGAGCGACTAAAAATGAGTATACTTTGAGAATTCTTTTGAGAATACTACCTCATCGGACCTCACCCGTACCTACCACGTTGTTCCTTCTCTTCGATGTCTCCTTCCATTCGAACTCCCGTTCCCTCTCCGGTATTTCTCCCGGGGCTCCCTGTCTCCATGCCAGCCCTTCCAGAAGCTCCTGGTGCAGCCATTTCTCCCTGATTTGCCTCTCCCGCGGGGGCTTTCCCGAACTCCCGCCTGGTCCTAGCTGGCAATCAGCACCACCTTTCCTTCCATCCGGTGCCACTTTCTAACCCGATGATGCAGTCGAGTACCGCAAGGTCGACTTAGGGGGCGAGAGAGGGGGAAACTATGATGGTCCTCCTCACAGCTGCTATTCAGCTCCTCACAAGCCCTTCCAGGCCCTTCCACATTCTGGCTCGGCTCCCACCTTGACGTTTTCCTCGTCCCCCCAGCCGCTCCACTGGGCTTGTCCTCCTCGTTCCCTGGACTTTTCTCCGTTTCCCTCTCGACCTCCCAACCCCTCCCTCTTCTCTTGCGTCTCGTTCTCCAGGCGGCCTGCTCCAATTTTTCCTTCACGGGGTCAACGTCCTCGGCCAGGGTGCCGACCCACCTCTTCAATGTTTCTACCTCATCCCTAACTGCCTCCACGCCCGTGCTGATACCACCTACTAGTTTATCTGTTCCGCGGTCCCTTCTCCTTGGCCCCTCCCCTCCGGGCTTTTCTCCTTGATTATAAGGGTTCTCACCAGGCCCTTCACTCGCCTTATGATCATCCTTAGGTCTTCCGCCAGATCCTCCAGCTTGCCCATACGGTCGTTCGTTACTTTCTCCAGCCTATCCATCCTTTCCAGCACCGACTGGTGCTCATTCTTCATTTCTCCCGCTCCATCCAGACCGCCGACCCCTACCCCCTGCGTCATCAGGCCTCCACCTAATCGCCCCTCATTGCCCTGGCAGTGGGGCAGGCTCTCCACGCAATCCTGTCTGCTTTGCGCCTTAGCCTTATCATCTCCCGTTGCTTCTACTACCCCTGGGTCATCCACATCTCCTTCATCCACCGGTTTTTCCTCATCGGACCTCCCCCTGCTTGCCGACTCGCTCCTACTCCTGACGATTTCCCATCCTTTCTCGGGCGTACGTGGAATTTCCTTTCCCGCTGGAATTTTTAGCGATTCGCCACCCCTCAGCATGAAATTCTCTATTCCCCCTTTCCCCGTCTTTTTTACAGGGCCGGCCCCTCTTCTTTTTTACCTGTGTAACCTCCTCTTTCTCGGTTAATGCCCGTCCACCGCCAATCTCCGTTCGTTTCCCCATAACCACCTCGCCCTCAGCCAGGCCCTCATCGCCATTTTCTGGCGTCCTGTGAACACAGGTTGCCATATCTTACCCAGGCTTCCCGCTCTCCGTCTTTCTTCTCTCTCCACTCCCGCTCTCTCCCTCTCTTGGCGTCCCTAACCACGTTGCCACTGCAGTTTGCAAGACTGCAGAAAAACCGCCACAAAACGCTGCACCCCCGCGTTGCCTACACTTCCACCTGTTCTCCACTCAGAACCGCTCACTCAGCGCTCCTTCAAACCTCCCAAAACGCGAAAAAAACTCAAAAAGACGACTAAATGAACGGACCCACACAGAAAATCAACCGTCACAGATCGCGACCCTAGCGCCCTCCATGCATAATTTTATATTTTATTCATTCTTATGAGAGTCCTAATCGTATCCCCTTTCAGCTTGTTTTAATAAATCTCGACATATCGAGCTGCTGGATTTGCTGAAGCTGAAGGTTGAGAAGAATTTAATGGCGGTGGTCAATCCGTTAAATGAGCTGGCGCCTAACATTTCGATTTTTGTTTTTTTGTTGGGGTGATCGGTACCAGAGGGCAGGCTAATGGACGGAAGATGCAGTGAATGTCCAAAAATTACGTCGCAAACCTTATTTGATAATATATTTTATTATCCACGAATGTTTGTGTAATCTTCAAAAGTCGACTCCTGAAACCTGATCCACTGCATACAAACTGCATTACAATAACTTTCGTTTCGTAGGTTTTATCTGTACTTTAATGTCAAGATTCTTAAAATCGCTGTAACTTATAACATTGTATCCAGCATCCAGTATCTCATTTAAAGCTCAATGTTTTATTAAAATCGACAAATTTAATTTTTTTGGGAGTTTTAAAGTTGAAAGAATTTTTCATGTAATTATCCCACTAACACCGGTTATCGGAGGCCTGCTTCCTATTCTCAAATCGCGTATGTTAAATCATCCTGTTCAATCACTAATGTTATGTCCAGAGAATTTTCGCGGCGGAGGACATTTACTTTTGTAAATCAGCTAGAATTTCTTAATTAATTTTTTGGACGACGCTGTTCTTTCTTTTTATTCTTACCTGTGAATGATTCTCGCGTTTAATATAATTCAGTGGAAATTAGTTAGAGGAAGTAGGAAAAAGATTAGGTCCGTTAACTTTAACTATTTATTTAAATTCGTTTTGATAATTCGTACATAAGAAAAATTGACAGTAATGATAAACTAGAAAAACCTTGCAATCAATTTTGGATCTATCTTGGATTTTATTTCTGAGGAATTACTCACGGAGACTGGTTATAAATTATAGGATGTGAATGCTGAGGGTGATTCCACCACTTTTCTCTGCCAGATGACAATCAGTACACTATTACAGATACTTAGGTGGAGTACCTATCTTTCACTTGTTAAATTTGGTTGGAATTGAATTTGAGTCTAATTTCTCAATAGTTTTTAATAGTCACTAATAGCTAAAATTGCGTCAAACCCACTATTCACCAACAATTACTGCTGATTCCCTTGATCTGCAAGAAAACCGTTTACTCTCGGTTTAAGGATGTCGTATCTCCGAACAATTTCTAATTAATGCTCCTTAATATTATTCAGGAGCACTCCGAATGTTTAATAATATAGATTAAATCCGAAACACTAGTCAAAGTCGGACCGATTCCAATGATATTTCCGCCAGGAATTTGTAGCTCTTTAGGGAGCAGGTTTTTTCAGACTGGTTAATTTTTTTGGAGGCTCCCCTATTTATTCTTTTTTGAAAATTAGGAAATTGCTAAAAGTGGGAGAGGTGGCGTGATTTCCACCTTTCTGATTTCGGGTTCATTAGCTTGGCTTTACTTGCTAAAAAATTGCGAGTTGTTGAATTTTTCCTGGCGATGGCCTTTGTGGAATGCAGCGTTGCATATTCCCCTGAGGTCAGTGGCGGGTTTTGGTGGATTGCCCAATTTTTGTGGCGGCGGTTCATTGACTTTACTTTTTCTTATTTAATTTAATGATGTTGCGGAATTGATAAAATAAGCTGGACATTACAGCCCCCGCGGAGAAAATCTTTCCTATTTTTTGGGTGAGATTTTATCGGAAAATTAGAATTTTTATTATTATTTTTTAAACGGTTACGGTCCGCGCGTTAATCTTTAAATTGTTTGTCGGTAAGTAGGGGGTGTGACCTAATCAGCATGCTAATTACGGCCGGCAGAGGCACTGGGTCACTGAACCGCGTGAGTGGCCATCCGTGTCGGTAAGTAGGGGGTGTGACCTAATTAGCATGCTAATTACGGCCGGCAGAGGCACTGGGTCATTGGACCGCGTGGATGGTCAGCTGTTGGGGTGAGTTGTTAATCTATTATTCATTTATTTTCGAGGTTGCAAGCAACAGGTGTCCCATTCCGTTTTTTTGAAGTGTTTTGGTGTTTTAGTGTGTTTTTGTCGTTGGTTACAAGGTACTTATGTTTTTCTCTATAGGATAATCAATTGTTAGTTTGTTGAGTGTTTTTTCTTACTGTTTGTTGCTTGTTTCAGATGCGTGGATCGAAACGCGAGTGGCAGAGAATGTTTGGGCGTCAACCCCGGGTGAATTTGTTCCGGGTGGACTGTGGTGTACCTGAGGGGTTGGTTGAGTTTGTAGGGCTTGTGCTGGGTCCTGATCCCAATTATCGTGGGTTGGCGAAGCTGCTGGATGAGAGGTTTTTTGGTGGACGTCTCCGGGGTTTCACGGTGTGGCGGACAAAGGACTATAAAGATTGTTTTGGGTACACTGATTTCCTGCAGAAAAAAATCTTCCTTCAGGAGTGTCTTTTTTCTGCAGGGATCAGTAGAACCTGGTTGGTGCGTATCCTTGTCCATGAGTTATGCCATGCTCATGTTGATGTGATGGGAGGGAATAGGGTGGAGAATGGGTCTCATGGCCCAAATTGGAGGGCGGAGGTGGAGAGGCTGAACCTTGCCCTTCGATGCAATATTGAGGATGACTCGGATGTCAATTGGAGGAGGTTGCGGGGTTTCGGCCTCGAGATTCTTTACCGGTGTGACAGATGCGGGATGAAGCAGGTTCGGGGAATCAGGAGGCCCCCTGATTCAATTTTTTATTCCTGGTTCCCCCGCCACGAGAAGCGCTGTGGGGGTATTTTTGTTGAGGCATAAGTTTTTCTTATTGTTTTGAAAGAAAATTTTTTTGTTTTTTTGATTCCATCTCCCTTTCTTCTTCTTTTTCTAAGCTCTACGAGAGCTGGGAAGAAGATTAGAGTGCCTCTTCTCCTTCTGAACTTTTATGTCTAAGTTTTTCTTTGTATTTTTTAAGTATTATTAATGTTGTAAGTTTTTCCTTATATTTTTAATTTTATTATTGTATGTTTATTGTTATAAGCTTTCCCTTTTTTTTGTGAATATTTTTGATCTATAATAAATTTTGAATTTCCTATTAATGGCGTTAGTTGAGTTACGTAAGTGAGTGGCATGTGGCGGAATGAGGTTGGCATCACCTTTTCTTGGGGGAGGTGATGTCAAATGTAAAATTAATTTCCGAACTTTTCGATTCTAGGGGTCAGTGTTCCCTATTAGGCTAGTTAAATTTTGATTTTGATGTGATCCAGGTGAGTTATGTCGCTAGGAGTTAGTGTGATGCTAGTCTAGTGTAGTCGGTAGGGGTTGGCATCACATTTTCTTGGGGAAGGTGATGTCAAATGTACAATTAATTTCCGAACTTTTAGATTCTAGGGGTCAGGGTTCCCTATTAGGCTAATTAAATTTTGATTTTGGTGTGATCCAGGTGATCCAGTTATTTGGATAGGAGTTAGTGTGATGCTAGTCTAGTGTAGTCGGTAGGGGTCGGCATCACCTTTTCTTGGGGAAGGTGATATCAAATGTAAAATTAATTTCCAAACTTTTAGATTCTAGGGATCAGGGTTCCCTATTAGGTTAGTTAAATTTTGATTTTGATGTGATCTAAGTGAGTTATGTTGATAGAAGTTAGTGTGTTTATTGGTATCACGGTTCTTTGTGAGGGTGGGATCGCGTTTTCCGAGGGGAAAGTGATGTCAAACATGAAAATAATCTCCGAACTTTTTTGGTTCTAGGGGTCGGGTCTATTTAATGCCTATAAATGATTTTCGATTTTGTGTGACCTTAGTTCTCTGTCAGCCGATCGTTTAGGATTTTCGGGGCTTTTCCGTTATACATGTGATACTACTTACAAATATGTAGATATATATATTTTTAATATATGTCTATATATTTGTTTACAAATTAATAATTTTTCTCAATCGTTGTTTTCAGCGAATTCTATAAATGGTGAAGTCTGACTTGGTTTCTCCTGCGTTTGCATTTCTGTGGTGTCGTAGTTGGTATTTCCGGCCGGTTCGTTGGTAAGGCCTTGATTTTGGGTCTCCGCGGAGTTATCATTTTCTTCCTAGCAACTCTTCAGTCTTGTTCTTCTCGTGTGTGTGTCTGAGTCTGTGTGTCTTCTCGTAAGGTCTGATTTTTGGCGTGTTCATTTTCCTTTATTATGGATCGTGGGAGTATTCGCTCGTGAGGTTTATTTTTTGGTTAATTATTTTGTCGATGCTCATCATCCTGGTGTGGTACAGTTCGAGGAGCTTTTCGTTGCTGGAGCTGAGAGGGATTGGTTCCTGTGGTGGAGTGATCGGATGGACGATATGGCTCTTGTTTTCGAGGGTACCGAGATACTGGAGGCCACCTCGCGTAGGACTGGAGTTCCCGAAAGGGTACTCCTTGCTTTTTTGAGCTCCTCTTAGGATCCCCAGTATGCAACGGTGAGTTGTATTTTAAGCATATACATATATATATATATGTATATATATATATGTCTAATGGTGCGTTTGAGGACATTTTTTTAGACACCTATTTTTTTGCATATATTAGTTCTCCGTGATTTTGTAAAGGTATGTATGCATTACTTTCCCTTATATATATAATCTTCTGCCGAAAACATCCATAATGGTACTTTTGGGGACCGTCCTCAAAAATACCACCACATATATTTTACTGTATATATAGTAGAGTTCACCACGGCTAAAGCGCTTTGCACCTTCAAAATTAGATTTAGGACAATATGTTGAAATTGAAGAGACATAGAGGAATTTTGGTAAAACTTTTCTGTATGAATCTCATCTTGCTCTACACAAAGCGTCATATCACAAATACACACACAGTTCACAGTTTGATCTAATATAGATACAAATTATAAGTGAAAAAAAAAAACGAAAGTCAACGGCGTCCTCAAAAGTACCCGTGAATATGGTATTTCATATACGCTATGGTATTTTTGAGGACTTTATTTTCAAAAGAATAGTTACTTTCGAGGACCTTTTGTTTTAAAACCGTCAGCTTAATCAATCGTTCAACTAAATAACCCCTCCAAAATTGGTCATTGGCTGCTAATTGATTAATGGTACACATGCAGTAACATGCGAATTGTTAAAAAAGGCAAACAAATGCGTTGAGTAATTCCATCTCGTTTTCTCTCAGTGTTCTGTAGAAGATGATCAATCCTCTTGGAATTTTTGTAAATAATTGAAAATTCAACTGGAACACAATGCAATTATTCAACGGACTGTCTTGCGATGTGTTGTAAAATTTCTAGTTAATTGACCTGGGTGTTAGGGGTAGAATATATTGTTTAGCGAATTCCCTCAATCGAGGCAGTTTTATCAAGCCATGGAAACTTTTATGCGCAGGTCACATGGTAAATTCATAAATAAGGAATGATAATGGAGGAGAAAATCCAAATTAAACGATGTCCTCGAAAGGACCTAAACATATAAGATTTCATGTATACTGTGGCAAATTTGAGGACTAAATTTCAAATGAACAGGTATTTTCGAGGACTTCCCATTCCTACACAGGGAACCACTGTTCTCGCAGCTCCTGAATTTCTTCTGTGGAACAAATAGTATCACAAAGAATTTTATGAAATAAATTGAGAAAATTATACTAGGAGAAAAAATATGATGATTTTCCCACATACAAATAAAATGAATGAGTAAATTCCGCGAATTCTATCATCAATTCGATTGTATCTCTACCGAACATTCTATCAGCATTTGTATATCTTCATCAGATTTTCCAATAGGGAAATCAATTTTCAACTTGCCAAGTTTGATTTTTCCATTCAGCTTCGCTTACACAGCTGTTTTCGAGAAATTTTTCCTGATTGTAATTTTTCTATTTTCATGGACGAGGGCAAGAGAAAAGAGAAGAACAAACAAATTTGAATTATTTGGAACATACAATCTATCAGTTCCAACAGTTTGATTTGATATAGGTACAAATTAGGGGAGATAAAAAAAGAAAGTCAACGGCGTCCTCAAGAGTACCCATCAATATGAGATTTCATATACGCTATGGTATATTCGAGGTCTTTATTTTCAAAAGTATAGGTACTTTTGAGGACATAGTGTTTTATTACAATCAGCTTGATCAATCGTTCAACTAAATAACTCCTCCAAAATTGGTTATTGGCTGCTCATTAATTAATGGTATACATGTAGTTACATGCGAATTGTTAGTAAAACCTAACAAATGCGTTGCACAATTACATCGTGTTTTATCTCAGTGTTCTGTGAGTAGATGATCAATCCTCTTGGAATGTTTGTAAATAATTGAAAATTCAACTGGGACACAATGGAATTATTCATTTTCGTGGGATGTGTGGTAAAATTTCTAGTTGATTAACATCAATGTTAGTGATACAATATATTGCTGAGTAAATTCGATCAATCCCGGCAGTTTTATCCATATCGGAAATTTCTATGTACAGGCCACACTGTAAAACTATAAATAAACAATCATAATGAAGGAGAATATACCTATGAGATTTAATTTATATTGTGGCAGTTTTGAAGACTAAATTTCCAATGAATAAGTATTTTTGAGGACCTCCCATTCCTACATAGACAACCATCATTATCTTAGCTCATCAACTTCTTCTGAGGAATTGATAATCTTACAAAGAATACTGTGAAATGAATTGGGAAAATTATACTATGACAAAAAATACGATGATTTTTCCCCATACAAATAAAATGATTGAGTAAATTCCACCAATTCTATCATCAATTCGATTGTATCTCTACCGAACATCCTGTGAGATGAGGTTGGATGAGACGAGAACATGCAGATTTTCCAACAGGGAAATGTATTTTCAACTGGAAAAATTTGATTCCACCATTGATTCCACCATTCAGTTTCCCCTACATAGCTGTTTTCGAAAAATTTCGCCTAATTGTAATTTTTTGGCTTTCATTGACCGAGGCAAAAAGGAATAGAATAAAAAACGCATTTGAATAATTTGGAACATAAAATCTATCAGTTCCAATAGTTTGATCGGGTATACATACATATTATGACTGAAAACAAAACGAAAGTCAACGGCGTCCTCAAAAGTACCCATGAATATGAGATTTCACATACGCTATGGTATTTTCGAGGTCTTTATTTTCAAAACTATAGGTACTTTTGAGGACCTAGTGTTTTATTACAATCAGCTTGATCAATCGTTCAACTAAATAACTCCTCCAAAATCCGTCATTGGCTGCTCATTAATTAATGGTATACATGCAGTGACATGCGAATTAATAGAACACCCTAACAAATGCATTGAACAATTACATCGCGTTTTCTCTCAATGTTCTGTAAGTAGATGATCAATCCTGTTGGAATTTTTGTAAATAATTGAAAATTCAACCGGGACGCAATGGAATCATTCAACGGATTTTCGTGTGAT
This sequence comes from Fopius arisanus, assembly GCF_000806365.1. Lineage (NCBI taxonomy): Eukaryota > Metazoa > Arthropoda > Insecta > Hymenoptera > Braconidae > Fopius > Fopius arisanus. The sequence goes on from NW_011887820.1 coordinate 156,822, forward strand.
TTGTTTTAACAATTTCTAGTTGATTAACATCAGTGCTAGTGATAGAATATATTGTTGAGCAAATCTCATCAATCCCGGCAGTTTTATCAAGCTGTGGAAAATTTTTATGCACAGGTCACATTGTAAAACCAAAAATAAATATTGATAATGCAGGAGAAACACCAAATTTATCAATGTCCTCGAAAGAACCTATACCTATGGGATTTCATTTATACTGTGGCATTTTTGAGGACTAAATTTCCACTGAATAGGTATTTTCGAGGACCTCCCATTCCTACACAGACAACCATCATTCTTTTAGCTCATCAACTTCTTCTGAGGAATTGATAGTCCTATAATGAATTCTATGAAATGAATTAGGAAAATTATACTATGACAAAAAATACGAAGATTTTCTCCCATACAAATGAAATGAATGAGCAACTTCCACGAATTCTATCATCAATTCGATTGTATCTCTACCGAACATCCTATGAGATGAGATTGGATGAGATGAGAACATCCAGATTTTCCAACAGGGAAATCTATTTTCAAGTGGAAAAATTTAATTCAACCATTGATTACACCATTCAGATCTCTACGTAGCTGTTTTCGAAAAATCTCGCCTGATTGTAAATTTTTCGTCTTTCAAGGACGAAGGCAAATGCAAATAGAAGGACAAACGCATTTGAATAATTTGGAACATAATATCTGTCAGTTCGAACAGTTTGATCTGATGAAGATACAACTTATGAGTGAAAAAAAA
>NW_011887820.1:161066-201683 GCF_000806365.1 Fopius arisanus
AAAGTACCTTCACAGCTATGTATAAGTGGTGCTTTTGAGGACCGTCCTCAAAAGTTCCAGAACATCGATGAAATTTTCGAGGACGGTTCTCAAAAGCACCACTCGTCCTCGAAAATACCAGTTTACATATGGAAATGTCCTCGAAAATACCCCTGTACAAATATATATGTATATGTATTTTTTTTTATTTTTTCCCTTTTGTTTTCGATTGATGAGTGGTGGGAAATGTCCCTAGCGTGGTACCGTCAGTTTTTACGGTATCTTAGCCCGGAGTATGTTTCCTATCCTGACCTTTTCAGAGAGGTGATTACGGATGAGGCCCTGTTGTTGGCTGCCTACCCATCTAGGTTTCAGGGGCATGTCCCATTCGAATTTGAGGACGTTGCCGAGTTGGTAGAAGAGCCAGTCCCTGCCGCATAAGTTATTTGAATTTATCTTGGGTTTATACATGTATTTAGAGATTATCTATCCTTTGAGTAAAACCAAATCTATTATTGAATTAGTGTTTATTTTATTTAAATTAGCCCGGTCCCCTTCGTCTTGCCACTTTTTGGTAAGGTATATTTGTTACGTGTAATCCGTGTAAAACAGTAACGATGGATGGAGTGTCGTTAGCGTGGTTGAGGGGGGGGCTCGGTTTTTCTTCTGCTGCTTGTAGTGCTGGTAATCTTGGTGTTGTTGAGAGGGTTAATTCCGGCATCGAGATAGTGTTGATTGGTTCTTCGTGGACCCCTCGAACGTGAGCTCGTCGGATAACTGCTCTTACGGATTGCTGTTTTGCTCTTTTGGGTCTTCGACAGCAGCAGGCGAGAACGTTGAGGATACTGAATCCTCTTTTGTAGGCGTCGTACCCTACTATGGCCATTACTAGGGTAAGCACCAGAGTCATGGTCCCGTTGGTTGCTGTGAAGATCCTATGGTAGTTAGTCTCCTGATGATGTAGGCCGATTTTGCTTCGTCTATAGTTTGTTGTAGTGAGTCGTCAAATAGGCGATCTTTGGTCGTGTCAGGTAAGACGTAATGCTTCAAGCTTGACATAGGGCTTAGGGGTTTAGGCAGGTCGCTTAGAATTGGTGCTATTTCTGAGATGTTTTAGGGATTGTTTTAGGGATACCAAGGATTACTGGAAATTGGTATTCGACCAGTCCTGCACCTTCGAGGATAGTCGGAGAGGTCTCTGCTGTACAGTTCGGGTTGAGATGGAGCATCCCTGATCCGTTTAGTATCACGCTCTCTGAGGGTCGATTATGGCAGGTAAGTTCCAATCTTTCCGGCTCAATGCTCGAGTATAGCCACCCTCTGCTGCTGCTGCTGCTGGTGAGTCGTGTCCACTGTGTCTCTAGATCGTTGGTGATCTTCACGTTGCAATCCTGGTAGATTTTTGGATTTAATTCCACGTCCGTGTTGGTAAGTAGGCGGTATTCACAACTGTTGCGGTTGCCCGCTTTCCTCCATTGTATTCCTTTCTGGCAGGGCAGGCATTGTTCTAAGGGAATGCAGGATTTAAGGTAGTCTTCATTGAAATGGGTGTAATAGACGTCATGCTGGGAAAGTGCAATGTATTTCTTGGTTGGTTCAATGTAGGCAGCAACGTTCCGGTTTCCTTGGATTTTCTGTGGGACTCTGCAGGGGACCATTTTGTATAGCTCCATTTGATTCCTGGAGATTAGTGGTATCTCGATTATGATCAGGAATTTTTTGTCGTGATATGCTGTTTGTACGTCACTGATTTGGCTCAGCAGTGCCAGGTCAATTTTCTCCTTTGCTATTGGGAAGATTCTGTCAGGTTTTGACCTTTCGATTTCCTCTGTTACCTTAACTAGTTGATTAGTGTTGATGAGGAGAGGGTTAAGGATACCGTGTCTGGCGTCCTCTACGGCTGCTACAGTTTTTGTGGCCGTTTGGACGTACATTCTAACTCCATATTCTGTTTCTTTGGCGACGTTCATTAGGTGGTCAAGATACTCGGTGTTGTTCAGTTGTTGTAATAGTCTGTTGGATTAAGCTATTACTTTTCCCATTTCCTCTTCCGTTCTCCGTATTCTCACGGTGTTATTTTCATGGTTCATCTTCATGGTGTTGATCTCTGCCTGAATTATGTGGGTGGCATTTCCGATGAGATGTCTGATCTTCTTCTGGTCATTATATATGTTGTCGATCTCCTTCGTAATGTGTCCGTAGTCATTGTAAGCCATAGTGCCGAATAGTTTCCTACCAATTGAACCGATGAATCCCAGGAGAGGAGATCTTCTTGGCCGATTACGAATGTGTTCTTGGGGTGTTCTTAGGATTTTTCCGCGATGTTCCTGGATGTGTCTGAGTTCTTTGTTGTAATCGTTCATAATGGTCATTCCTAATGCCTTGTGGCATTCTGTCTCAGACTTTAGTCGTCGACATTCCCGTGGGAGTTCCTCGACTAACTATGTTCCTGGTAGAGATAGCCCTGTTAGGCTTGCTAGGTCGATGGTAATGAGGAATCGCCAGTTGTCGTTGATCATACGGATTTGATCAATTTTTTCATAGTACAATCCTGGGTTATGGGGGATGGGGTGGAGTTAGTATACTTCAGCATCTTCTGTTATTTGTGAAGCTACGGTGCATTGCGTCATTATCCATATGATGGTGGTGGAATATTTCATGGTGATGTTGTTTTCCTGTTGGGGCGAGTGAACTTTTATAGGATTATGTATTCTTAATTTCAATATGGCCTTGGGCTTGATGTCTTATTGGCTAGTATTTGTGGCGTTCAGATCCCAGCTTTGCTAGTTCATCTGCTCGTTCGTTACCATGTATTCCCTTGTGTCCCGGTATGTAGGTCAGTTCGACGTCTTGTCTCAGTCTAGTGTCAGTTGGTCTAGTTGTTGTAGCAATTGTTGATTTACTACTGGTTTGCCCTTAGAAGTTAGCCATCCATTAGCTTTCCATTTTGGAAGGTGTTGAGTCCTGGAACTGGTTAGGTATTTGGAATCTGTGAGAATGGAGATTCTTTTGATATCCTGGCGTAGATAAATTCTGCAAGCTTCGACGGCGGTAGCTGTCTCAGCGATGATATTTGTGGCTCGTGTTCCGTCGAGGGTTTTATAGGTGTTCAGGGGGTGCTTTTCCCCGAACCAAATTCTGATTCCGGCCTTGGCCCTAACATCACCGTTGAACGAGCCGGATCCATCTACATATACAGGAGTTCTTTATTCCATTCCCTGCAACAGGTTCTTTTCGTAGTGGTGGTATACCTAGTTATTGGCAGCACCGGTGATATGCTAATCTTCACAGGGTTTTAATTTGTAAGAGTGTTTCATGAAGCGATGTCCATCCTCGCTTTCTAGGTAGACGTTACCCTTCTCAGTGATGTCCACTATTTCGTAAGGGCCGGTGTAGGCCTGATCTAGTTTACCCAACTGCGGTTCCTTTTGTACATAGGTGAACTGTCCAATTTTTAGTTCCAATGGTCTTGAATTTCTGTCGTACAGTTGTTTGAAGTAAAGTTTTGCCTGTCGTAGGTGTTGGTATGCTAACTCCTGGATTTTCTCCATTTTTGACATCAGTTTCACTACATAGTCGCTGCAGGTTTCGATACCTTCGTTTTCTCAGATATTTGAGGGTAACCGGACCTTTTTTCCATACAGTAATTCGAATGGCTTGAATTGTGTGGCACTGTGTACGGTAGTATTGTAGGACAACATTACAAAAGGTGGCAATTTGTCCCATTCGTTGGTCTCTGTGGCGGACGCCTTCAGGTATTCTACCAAGGTGTGATGGCCCCTTTCGAGGGCGCCGTTGGATTGTGGTCGGTACCCTGATGTTCTTACATGATGGAACCGCAGTAACTTGCTAAGGTGATGGAATAATTTGCTAAGGAAGCTAGTTCCCTTATCTGAGAGTATTACCCTCGGGCAGCCGTATAAAGCAATATATTGGGTTGCTAAGGCGTGAGTTATGGTTTGTGCCCTGATGTCCCTCAACGGAATGGTTGCACAGTGTTTCGTGAAGTGATCCTGAATAGTGAGAATGTGTGCGTGACCCGCTGAGGTCGGAGGAAGAGGTCCTACGGTATCGATGGATATTCGTTCAAAGCATTCGCGTGGTGTTTCAGTTATTAGCATCGGCTGTCTGAATTTTATTCGCCGGATCTTCTGCAACTGACAGATGCGGCATCTCTTGATCATTCGTTCGATTTCTTGCTTGATTCCGGGCCAGTAGAATCTTTCTCTAACCCTGTGGAAGGTATTAACTATTCCCTTGTGTCCTCCCGGCAGTGTTTCATGGCCTTCCCGGATGATTTCGGGTCTCAATGGCTCGGGGGGCATTCGGACGTTGCCGTGACACATGGTGATGGTCACAGTGTGAGCTTGGAATTCTTGTTCTAAATAGTATCTCATCGTGATGTCCTCATCAATTTCGTCTCCTTTCGTCATCATTCTCAATTCGCTGACCTCGTATTTTTTGATGGCTGTTTTTAGGTTTCGCAGGCAGAGTTTTAAGATTCTGTTCTGCGTTTTATCGAAATGATGATTCTTTACAATGAGGGTGAAGGTTCTGAATTTTCCAGATTTAGTGACGATGACTTGTCCTAGTTGAGGATTTAGTTTCTCGATGTGGTCTAGGTCAATCAGGTTTAGATCGCATAGAACCTTGGTATTTTGTTTAGTGGATTCACCGTCAGCCGCCAGGAAATGGGCGATATTTCCTCGAACGAAAGTTAATCCATCCCGTGTTTCATTGATGTTTATAGCTGGTTGATAATCGTCTGGTGGGATGGTCAGCTTGTCTTCAGGTGGGTCTCCATTTTCCTGCACCTCCGAGTTAGGATCTGATTGGTCATCATTGTGCACGGGCGATTTGGCATCTGTTTTTTCCTTTGGTAAACAGTCTGTTAAATTTGGATGATAGGGGTATCTTGAGTCCACCCCGGTACGGTGTCTTTGACCGATCTTTGGAATGCGGGGAAGGGGATGCTTTTGGGCTCATCGTCTTGTATAAACATAGTGTGGTCGTCCTCCTCTTCTAAGAAGAACTGTTGATGAGTCACTGCGTCCCTGTTTTCGAAGGGTTTCGATGGTGATGATCTGGCTGTTGGGTTTTGGATAGCTCTCGGGGTTGGAGTGAGAGACTCCCGTATGATCCTTGGTTTTGAGACTACCGAGTGTCGGGAGGAACACTGTTGGTTGATTTCTCCGGATGGCTGCTCGAACACTAGTGTTGTCAACCTGGGCTGACTTGATGGCATCGTCTTGATCGGAAGGTTGGCCTTCTGTAGGAGTGGTGGACTCATCTTGATCTCCTATTCCGATTTGTATCCTTCTATCCATCTTATCTTTGAAGTTGATGATGGCCTCGTGTAGCTCTTCGACAGTCATTTTGGCGAATTGTCCTTTGGATATCTCGTCGGTGGACTTGATGAGCGGTAAAAAGCGGTCCTCAAATTGGCGCATCATTTAATTGACATTTTCATATGACTCGTGAAGGCTTTTGTTAAAATCTGATCCTAGACTAAGCTTCCGTTGCTCATCCTGGTTCGGGAGAGGCGATGATTCGAGTTCTTCGTCGGAGTCTTCCTTCTCTGGATGAGTTTCGTTATGGCGTTCCATAATCTCATCGAATTTTTTGAGGCTTTGGTGGATGCTTTTGCAGGTAGAAAACTCTGGGAGAGAATCTGATTTCCGATCTAGTTCATTTTTCCAGTCCGTCAGAGTCTCAGCTTCTACGATCATTTGTTGATTGGTCAACGGGATCTGTTCTGAGATGAACACATCGTCTTCTAGTTGTTCAATTGAATCTCCTTCTAAGGACACTTCCAATTTTGCTTTCTCTAGCGTGGTTGAATCCATTTCCAGAGGAGTATTCGCTTGTTCCAATACACCGTTGTCGGAGATGATCACTTCAGGTACCTCAATGATGGCTTGAGGTAGTGAAGCTGAGGTTGTTTGAGTCCCTTGAGCAGTGCCTGAAGTCGCCTGACGTCGGGTTCCGATTGTCGGAGTTGGGGTTGTTTCCTCAGAGGTTTCGATGATTGGTTGAAGACTCGTTGTAGGTGTTGGCGTGATCTCCTCTGTAGATGGCTGTCCTGTTGGACTAGCTGGATTACGGTTGGTGCTGCGACGGTATTTCCTTTTATCTCGATAGCTGATTGATTTTCCACTATTGTCAGATGTTTTGGTAGCCCTTCTAACTCTAATTCTGTCAGCGATGGAGCCCCTGGTGTTAATAACGTCAGATTCACTGTTGATCCTGACCCGGAGGTTTGGGTTGGTGACTGTTCGTGACCGTTTCAGGCATGGGTTGGAGGCAGGATTGGTGCTGATTGGTAGATATGGCGTGAGAAGTACTGGTTCAGAGGTCTGGCTCTCCAGAGGGTTTCCTGCGAATGCTTCCGCTAGCTGTGCGCCTTTTTGTTTCCTGATCTCCACCTTGAAAGAGTAGTCATTCAGGAATGTTTTCCAATTTACCTGGCGGGTAGTGGGATTGCTCGAATCCATCAGCCAGTTGAGGGAGGAGCTATTTGTTACTACGGTGAATGGTACTCCGTAAATGTATGGCCTAAAGTAGTTTTGGGCATACACAACTGCTAAGCAATCGATCTCCGCCGGTGTATACCTGGTTTCTGCATCTGTAAGGGTTCCGGATGCATATAGGATGGGGTGTTCATCTCCTTCTTCATCCCTTTCACTTAAAATTGCTCCAATTCCCCTGGATGTTGCCGAGATGTTGACGATGAATGGTTCGTTCATGTCAGGGTGGAATAATAGGGAGTCTTCCGTGATTGCTTCCTTTAGGCCCTCGAAAGCTTTCTCGTGTTCCTCGTCCCACTTGAATTTCATGTCTTTCCTCAATAGATTTGTGAGGCTTTTGGATTTCTCTGCATAGTCTTTTACAAATCTTCGGTAGTAATTACTAAAGCCTAGAATTCTCTGAACCCCATGTTGGCTTGTTGGTGCCGGTATTTCCCTCAAGGCCTTGACTTTCTTTGGATCTGGGTGAATACCTTCTTTATCGATGACGTGACCCAGATAGGCAACTTCCCTTCTGATGAAACTGCACTTGTCTGGTTGGAGGGAGAGTCCACTCTGTCTGAGGCGGTTGAAGAAGTTATTGAGCCGGTGGACATGGTTGATCCAGGTAGACATATAATTCAGACCCCTTTAAACCTGTGAGGACTTGATCCATCATTCTTTGGAAAATAGGGGGAGAGTTCTTCAGACCAAATGGCATTCTGGTGTATTCGTAATGACCTTCTGTCCCGGTGAAGGCAGTTTTTTTGCCGTCTCTCTCGTCCATCTTTATTTGGTGAAATCCACTGGCAAGATCGAATACGCTGAAGTATCTCGCTCCACCCAACTGTGACAAGATCGTGGTAATGTCAGGCAGAGGGTAGGAATCTCCAATGTTTTTTTAATTCAGTGCTCTGAAGTCTATTACGAGCCTCCAACGTTTTCTTCCTTGGGAGTCACATTTCTTAAGGACGATCCACAATGGTGAATTGTAGGGCGATTCTGAGTCCTTGATGATGTCTTGTTCCTTCATTGGTTTAATCTGTTTATCAATTTCCTCTCGGTGTTGCTGAGGATATTTATACTGCCGTCTGAGGATGGGCACCTCATCTGTCGTTCGGATTTTACATCTGAAGTCCGTGGCGTGACCCAGGTCATCTCCTGGCAGATGGAACACATCTGGGAATCGTTCTATTAGTTGAGTGACTTGTTTTCGTTCAAACGTTTTAAGGTCTTGCTCCGGCCAGGCTTTAAGAGTTTCAATAACCCTGTTATTCAGCTGGTGTTCCTCACCGGGGATTAGTCCTAAGTTGCAGGTCTGAGATTTATCTAGCAGTGAGTCTTCCAGTGAGAATATGGTGGGTTCATCAAAAGGTTCAAGCCTTTGTGGTGCTAGATGTAGCTGGACTGGTTCCTCTATTGTGTTGATTACCATGGCGGTGGCTGTGTTGTCTTTCACTCGGACTACCGCTTCTCCCAAGAATATTCCGGCTTGTGTATCGACCTTGAGCAGATACCCGATTCTTATATCAGGGTTGTCAATTGGAACTCCAATGACCATTCTTGTCCCTGGTGGTATCAAGGTGAAGTCATTAGTTTTATGATACTCGTACCAGGGAATGGGCTTACAGGGTCCTTTAATAGTGGTGATATTCCGTTGTGCATATCGAATGTCAACCTTCTCTGCGCTGAGGAATTCCTGACCCAAGATACCGCTTCCATCCACAGGTAATTCCCCATCTACAGTGTGGAATGAGACCTCCGTTCCAAATATATGCAGATATATCAGTCCGCATGTGGGTAGAGCATTCTCAGTTACCCCGAGAAGGAATTTGATTCTCAGAGGTTGGACCTCTGCTGATGGTTTGATAGCTTTTTTCTCGATCAAATTGATATGGGCCCCGGTGTCGATCAGAAATCTATGTCTTTTATCATTTAGTTTTTTGTTGATTCTGACGTTAACTCTGGGTCCACCCCCGGTCACGGATTTTCTTCACGTTTCTTCCCGAATAGAGCGAGATAGTAAGCAAAAGTGGAGAGCATAGTTAGGATTTGTGTTGAAAGGGACTGTATTAGTGTTGAAAGATATATGGGTCTTAAGTGTGTTCAGGAGTTCATCCCCTAGGATGACTCCGTAACCACCAGGTTGATGAACGATCAAGTGAAATCGGACTGCCACTTCGGCATGTATTAGAAGCATAACGGTTCCCAAAGAGTCAAACACATGATTAGTTAGTCCAACTATTCTGATGATTTCTGTAGTGTCGATCATGGTGTCCGGGTGCAATGACTGGAGAGAGATCAGATTAACCGAAGCCCCTGTATCGATGAGTGCAGTGATTTTTCCCGGTTTCAGATAAGGTCCATGTAAAGCAATCATTGGTCCATCACCGGGTTCACAAGCAGCCACCCTATAGACTTTTACTGGCGGTGATGAGCGCTGGACATCGTGTGTAGCGATGGGTTCGTCTGGCTGCTCAGTGCACTCTGCTGGCGAGCCAGGATCCCGTTTAAATTCTGGGCTGACACGGGCGGGTTCGTCATAGGAGATCTCTCCCTGACTAGGCTACTAGGGGTTCCTTCAGGTGTAAAATTCCTGTTTCGATCTCTGGAGCGGTCTCTGCGAGGCGCTGTTCCCTGAGAACCTCCGGTCTTGACATAGGTTAGTAATTCCTTGACGAGAGAACTCAAGTTGTGGAATTTTATTGACATATTCCTGTTTCAGTACCTCTTGAGGTTTCCGTGGTTTTGCCATCAGGGTTGTGGCCAGAGGTTCGGCCTGATAGCCATTAGGTTGTTGGAAGGCTTCGCGGAGAGTTTCAGGATGATAGAGCTCTAGGTTAGGGAGGCCATCACTGATCTCAAGAACGTCTCTCCATCGTGAGGTGTCTTCTGGATATGTATATCCCATCATGATCCCTTGCTAGAGGTTCCTCATCGAGTTAAGCACTGGAGGTCCTGGTGGGTTCACTGTAGGTCTTGGATATCCACGTGGTGGTGTACTCCTTGACGCGATCCGAGCTGGAGGATAATATCCATTCATTAGCTCATCGACCAGAGGATCCAGAGTGCGTTGGGATCTTCCGTTAGAAGGTAGTGCATGGCCGAGGCTGTTTGACGGAGTTGGTGTGAGCATGTGGGCGTGAAATTGGTTTTGTCCGTGATGGTAGTGTGGCTCGTTCCCAGCTCTCAGATGTTGTTGCGGCTGAGGAGGCAGATATGTTGGTGTGGCTGACGGTTGCCCTGGTGCCTGAGTGTATTGTATTGTATCCTTGTATCCTTGTATGGAAGGATACTGAGAAGTATAATTGTATTGTCGATTAATAGGAATCTCGTATGCGGGGATGGAGAATGCCGGTCTAAATTCCTCAGCTTCCAGTTTGGTTCGGACGTCAAATATCCTAGTAACCTTGTGGTGTTTGAGGCCCTCTTTAATGCTCTGAGGACTGTATTCCTTGAATTTTGTGAGGACATCCTCGTGCAGTATTTTCTCGAGGGCTACCTTATCTGTGACTTCATATCCTTCGATAGCTCTGAGATCATATTGAACCAGTGCTGCCGAACGATCCAAGAAATCTTGCAAGGTTTCGTTTTGAAATTTTAATAAGCCGCGAACTTTTTATGCGTAATAAGTTATACTGGCCCCTATATCTTTCAATTAACAACTGGAGAATGTGATCTACCGAGTAAATATGAGTGTTGGCTAAGAGATTCTTAGCAGGGGGTAAAACTGGTTTTAATATTTGATGGATATATTGTTCTTTCTTCCCATCTGCGGAGGGTATAGATCCTTTATTGGCTCTGATTGCGTACTCGAATTCATCGATTGAGGCATGATCAGAAGTACCAGAAAACAGAAAAATACTATCTGTAATATCACGAGCCTTAATATAATCCTCATGTTTATCTGAAGGTGCAGCACCCCCGACAGGGGTAGTGGTCACCGCGTCTCCTGAATAGTCGATGGTAATAAAGGATCTATCTGCCATTTTATGATTTTTTAATAGCCGGGAAATGGGGAGAAAGATTGTAGGTTAAAGTGAATAATCAATTTCTCCAATTTTTAATTTCTTCAATGGTTTAAATTGAAATCGAAACAATTTTGACTAATGGAATTACTTTACAAAGATTTCAAATAATTGCCCGTGTGAAGTGAAATTCCAATTTTCAATTAATTTCAGTAGTGAGGTAAGAACAAAGGAGGTTAAAGCTCATTCTACCGACTGCGCCATAAAATTTTAGCTGTTATGTCCGGAGAATTTTCGCGTCGAAGGACATTGAATTTTGTTCATAAGCTGGAATTTGTTAATTAGAAATTTTTTGGACGACGCTGGTCTTTCTTTTTATTCTTACCTGTGAATGATTCTCACCTTTAATATAATTCAGTGGAAATTAGTTAGAGGAAGTAGGAAAAAGATTAGGTCCGTTAACCTTAAGTATTTATTTCAATTCGTTTTGATAATTCGTACATAAGAAAAATTGACAGTAATGATAAACTAGAAAAACCTTGCAATCAATTTTAGATCTATCTTGGATGTTATTTCTGATGAGGAATTACTCACGGAGACTGGTTATAAATTATAGGATGTGAATTCTTAGGGTGATTCCACCACTTTTCTCTGCCAGATGACAATCAGTACACTATTACAGATACTTAGGTGGAGTACCTGTCTTTCACTTGTTAAATTTGGTTGGAATTGAATTTGAGTCTAATTTCTCAATAGTTTTTAATAGTCACTAATAGCTAAAATTGAGTCACACCCACTATTCACCAACAATTACTACTGATTCCCTTGATCTGCAAGAAAACCGTTTACTCTCGGTTTAAGGATGTCGTATCTCCGAACAATTTCTAATTAATGCTCCTTAATATTATTCAGGAGCACTCGGAATGTTTAATAATATAGATTAAATCCGAAACACTAGCCAAAGTCGGACCGATTCCAATAATATTTCCGCCAGGAATTTGTAGCTCTTTAGGGAGCAGGTTTCTTCAGACTGGTTAATTTTTTTGGAGGCTCCCCTATTTATTCTTTTTTGAAAATTAGGAAATTGCTAAAAGTGGGAGAGGTGGCGTGATTTCCACCTTTCTGATTTCGGGTTCATTAGCTTAGCTTTACTTGCTAAAAAATTGCAAGTTGTTAAATTTTTCCTGGCGATGGCCTTTGTGGAATGCAGCGTTGCACATTCCCCTGAGGTCAGTGGCGGGTTTTGGTGGATTGCCCAATTTTTGTGGCGGCGGTTCATTGACTTGACTTTTTCTTATTTAATTTAATGATGTTGCGGAATAGATAAAATAATCTGGACATTACACTGAATCAAACGACGTTTTCCCTTGCGTGGAAAAACCAATATCGCGTCTCAATCATAATGTTTAATTGATCAGAAATAAACGAGAAATTACGATGTAGTTTTGGATTGCTGGTACAGAACTTGAGAGAAAAAAAGTGTAACAGATGTTTATCACTATTTTAATTATTCGGCAAGATTGAGCTGAAAGCGATGCCACGAAAATACTGGAAATACTAAGTAAGGGAAGCTGATCAAGGAGGAAGTATTTGCCTTACCCTGTGCATTATATTTGTTCGATGCATATATGCTACTCCTTCCAGTAACATCTTTATGTAACATTTTTTCATGGAGAGCGTTAAAGGTCTATTACTGTCCTTCAGTAGTTCCCAAAGACCAGAGGGCATATAGTGAAAAACCATGATGTAGTCGAAGCCTGATGGAAATGCATCCAACAACTTAATAATCTAAACAAACACCAAATAATCCTGTCACTAATTATACATCTATTATTTGTTAATACTATATTCTTAGCCTCAAATTGAATAATATTAAGTTAGGACAACCAGTTGATGATTCTTGGTAGTGTCTGTCTGTGCAATTTGAACTACAATGTATGGTTACCTCATATGTTGCCATAAATCTTCAAAATAATTATCCAATAAATATTGAAAAACTATGAGCATTAGTTTCTTGTATTTTAAACCTCTATGTTCTGTTTTCAAACAAAGTTTTTCCACTCTCTTACACGCGGATACGCTCAAATAATCTCCATCTGCCACGCTTACTCGTTCTTACCTGTTCCAGTTTCTTTTTGCTTTGCTCTGCTCCTTAATTTATGATGTATACCACTGCTCCAAGGAATAAACTTAAATTTTTAATTCTAATCAAAAATAAAATATCGAAAAGCTGCAAATTCTACGTGAGGGCTAGTCAGTGAAAATATTTCTTGAGAGGTATTGACTCCCCTCAGTTTAACTCAAAATCTGCAATCTCAAAACTCAAAATGGCAGGCAACTCATTTATAACTCAGGTTCCTGACTCGAAATGAAAACTATTATAATCCACATAAGAAGAAAGTTGAATAAAAATAAAGCAAAATATTAACTCCGGGTTTCATGTTTCCGTCACGACAAAACAAAATTAATGTGGCGAAAGAAACTCAAATTGACCGATTCTTCCGATAATTGATAATACAAATTATTAGATACTCGATCAATAAGAAGATATCCACAACCACAAAATAATGACAATATTAATCTGAAATTTAAACTTAAACTTGACTTTAAATCTTAGCAAGAATCGTCAGATTCCCTCAACTCTAAAGAGACGCGACAAAAGACGCCATTATATGCCCAACAGTAGGCTCCTCAAAAAACTCCATATTTTCTGAACAATCTCTATTATTCGACTCTGCTCATCTGTTCAGTCAACTCCACTCCGTCTTCTTCCAGGTAGGACAACAACTAGGATGCCGAAAATACTCAAATTAAACTCAAATTATGTGAACAATGTTCTCTCCTCAAAAACTCAATTTTACTCTATGCCGACCAGGAGGCAAGTCTGCTCAAGCTTGAGCCGGTACGTTTCACAATCCTTGAGCCTCAAGAAAGAGGAGGGAGTTCCTCGAATTTTGGTGAAAATAACTCGTCTAATTGCCGTTTTTCTAAGAATACATTCTCATAATTCTCGAAATTCATAACATGGATAATCCCGACATTCATCACGTGACTTTCAATATCACAACAATTATAAATATAAATTTATAATAAATTCCAAAAATAATTTCTACAAATTTCACAATCATTTTGCCGACAAATTCCAAGTAAATCAAAAATAATGTCGTCTAATTTTAACAAACCTTTTCCAGAGTTTCAATAAGTTTTCAAGGTAGGAGATTCTCGGAGATAAATCTCTCGGGTTGGGCCAGAATAACAACATGAAGGTAATAAAATACAAAAATAGTGAAAATTCCGACGCTCTCGAGGGAATATCCAGGTCCAGGCACCTGGAGACGTTGGATCCCTGGGTTGGAGATATCTATGGCGTCCGTTCAATTAGCGTGGGATCGGAAAGGGACGCTGTCGCTCTACTCATAATTAAGTGGGGCTTATCTATTTTGATCATTTCAATGACTCACGACAGTAGTTGTTAAATAAATTAACTATATTTGACCTACGCCACACGAGTAAAAATGTATCTTGACCTTCTCAACATTGCCCGAAAATTAATCCGCTTTCATCTCCAAAAAATGGGATCGCAATCGGAATTGGCTACTGATTCGAATATTGTTTATCACTTTCCTTTTTCCTTACCTTCCTAGGATAATAAAACTATTGAGTTGGTCAGGCCTCGTAACATAAAGTAACATATGCCACATGGTCCGAAAAGTATTTTATCAGGTTTCGCGGTGAAGGTGCTTGTAGTATAAATTACTAATCTACTTATTAGGTGCTTTTCTCTCATATTTTTTCGGGTTGATTTACTTTCACAGTCCTTTTCATTTCTCAGCATTTCAGACTCAAGGTAAGGTTTCTATTAATCTAGTAAACGGGCTGATGAAGGAGTTTCGGTCACTCAGCCGAAGACGAATGTACACCCCCCTGTGGACAGCACCATCCTCCTTATGTTAGTGGTCTTCAAAGAAAGCTGTGCCTAAAAGGTGAAAAGTGCTGGGGAAAAGCATCCTGGCGAGCTAATCCTCCTCTGGTATTCTCCTGCGCCACCTCTGGTATTCTCATATACTCTAAATACACGGGTGAGAACTACGGGGGTGAAGGAGGCAGCAGCGTGCTCTCTCCACTGACTTGTCACCTTGAGATGCGACAGCAGGTAAACCGAAAATAATAGAGACATATTGCCGCGGAATTAATTTGCTTTGTTGAGTGAGTAATTTTTTAAAAAATAAGCCTGACGATGCGAATAAGCCGAAGACAGACGATGAAGTGATTGGCGCCACAGTAAATGAGCTGCACGAACAATTATAGACATTTGGTCTGGACATCCCAGGTGATCATAAAGAATTGAATGACAGATTAGATTATTTTCGTCAGAGTGCAAATTAGTGCAATAGCACCCTCAGTTTTGTAGGTGGAAAAATTCACATCAGGTGACCTCACAGTCTCCAACAGACTCAGTAGAAATCCTATTAGTCCCTGGTGGTCTAATATCATACAATCCACGGGACGAGATTAAGCGAATAATTAAGGGACAAATGGCGACCCGAGAAAAGAGTTAGTTAAGAGGGACGCCTTCCCCCCATGGTTTATACGAAACAATTCGGTGGTGCAGACTCACCCATCTCCCCGTCCTAGCATCCAATCGCCTCAACACAGCCACCGCTGGAGAGATAATGACCCACACAATTCTCGCAGAATTTTCCGAAAGCTCAGTGTCACGACTTCAATACGTATCGAGAGCGCAACAATGGGTACAGGGGCCGTAACTCTGTTAATTTTAATCCGCGTACTGTGCCAGTGATTAACCCTAACCCTGATTTTGGGCCTAGCGACAGGGATGAGTTTCATTCGAGACAATTGCCTGCCGAGAGACTTCCTACCTCCCACCCTCAAGTTGAGTCGTCTGAAGATCATCCAGAACCCTATTTTCCAGCACGAAATTTGTTTAGTGGATTCCCTCAGGATGCAGCTCCTCGTCCTCGCAGCTACGATTTTCCTAGGGATAGGTACAGGTTTTCAGACTCGAATTATCAGTCAACTGTGATTCAAGCTGTGGAACAGGCAAGAAATTGGAGAATTAAATTTTTTGGTAAGCCACATGAGAATGGAGAAAATTTCCTCACTGAATTCATTGAGAGGTGTAATAGTAGAAGAAGTAGAGAAGAAGATAGGCGTCACATCCTACCCGAAGTGTTGGATGATAAAGCCTTGTTGTGGTACAGGCAAAAAAGCTTTAATTTAATGGATTGGTTTGGGTTTGAATACCATTTTCACAAAAACTTCACTAAAGGAGGACTAGGTACTGCCCTCCAACACGAAATTTGAGATAGAAAATAGCAATCTGAGGAAACATTTGACATTGTACATTTGAGGAAATCACCGCTATGGCGGATATGTACAGTAGGTTGCCTATTTCCATACCCATTCCAGTACAACTGAACAAAATTTTCCATGGTCTTCACGGAAATTATTTGTTCTTCATCAGAAGAAATCAGTTCCAAAATTATGATGAGTTTAAAATCAAGTGCTCTGGTACTAAGTATCTGAGGATTAATATGAAATCGTCTCCAAGACTCAGAGATAGATTCTGAGTTCAGACAGAACGATAGCGCTCATCTGACACCAGGCAATAGATGACTTCCATTCCAATTATATCAGGGCCCCCTTTGGAACCAGATTAAAAACAAGACGTGCATACAAATATTCCAAAACAGAAATAACCATCCATTCCGTCACTGATTATCGGATTAATTAGACGGGTTTACATTTTATTCTGTTCCCTGCCCAGCGCGCTTCAATGAGTTTAAGTGAAACATAGCCAGCGCAATCTAGTGAATCAATTACTCCTTTATTAACTGCGGAAGAGAACCTTCTGTAGTAGAGAAGAGCGACTCTATCCCTCCTCTCCCCCGCATAGCCTATAAGGACCGACTTCGTGAATGAAGGATACAATATGACTACCCCGAATGGGAACTCCATGCAAAGTCTCTACTTATAGAGGCTAGCAAATGCCAATGCCAATTGATGCAATTCAAGTTATCCTTATGAACGATCACTTGACATGTGTTCGGAAATTTGTTGGTCAACAAAATGTTATGTTGCGGACGCCGCAGTTACTACGGTTAAAATTTTTTATATATCCGGAAAACTTGGTGTAACCACAAAAAACGGGGGCTTTGGAAAACCCCATACAATAGCAAGGAATGTCGGTATGACCAGCCTAAATGCCGATTATGCGAAGTGACCACAATAAAAGGGACCACCTAGTAGGTATTCAAGTGGCCGTCATTATGGCCTGAGAGGCGTTAAGGAGTGACCATCAAGGCGACAACACTGGGAAACCACGAATCATCGAAAAAGAAACCACACAATTGCTCAAAGGCACAACTAAGGAGATCCTTTTCACTTCTTTTCTTCCCTCTATTGAATCTGGAAGCCAATAACTTCAGCAACCCTCCAATGGTAACCGCAGATGGGAGCTGCCCCCAGAAATAAAAGTGTCGGAATTTAGAGATGGACCACCTCAACCACGGGTTCGCCGATATCGACAAAAGAAAAGGCAGGCCGAAAGGGGGGGACATCTGCCCCGAGTGCCTGCCGCCATTGGTTACAGGGGGTGATCCGAGGGGCTGGTCACTCCGGAAATCATTGAACCACTCGGTTGGAAATCATTGAAGAAATCACCAGAAATCAAGAGAAATCACCGGAAATCAAGTGATTTCTATTTTTGGTGATGACTTCCAATAACCTTTAGAAATCGCTAGAAATCACAACGAAACGAAAAGTGATTTCGGAAGTCAAAGAAGTCATGGATAAGTCAGAGACCACAAAAATTATTTCGCAGTTTCAGCTTTATCATAATAAGAACTATCTCATTGTCGTTGGGCAAACGTGCAGTGAAAATAGTGTTGCTGAAACTCAAAATATAAACACGTTTCCTCGTGTTTCAACGTGGGTTAAGTGGTGCGTTTTGAGACGAGTTAGAGCCGGTCGATTTCCCCGTATCTTCCCAGTTTATTTCCATCATTTTCACAATTTTTCATTTCTTGTTCAAAGTGACGGACGTATATTTAGCAGGTGAATAATGAAATTCCCAATGAAACTAATTTAGATCATTTGGGAATTATTCAGGATAATTTAGGAATACAATTTTATAATTTAGGAACTCATAGTTTATTTATAATTGATTATTGTTTTATATAGCGTATAGTTAGCAGGTGAAGTTACCAAAAAATATTTTAATTAGCATAAATCGATGCAAAATCATTTAGGAAGTCTAAAAAACATTGATTTATAGTTTTGGAATTCATATTTTCTGCTTAATTATTTTTTTTCGAATTTGAATTGGCAGAGGAAGAACTATGCAAACGCGTACGGTGTATAATTAGCAGGTGGTATGAGCAAATATCAATTTAATTACCACCCACAGACGCGAAATCATTTAGGAATAATAAAAAACATTGTTTGAGAATTTAGAAATTAATATCTACTTTGTAAAATACTTTTTTTTACCATTTTTGCTTGGAGAACAGTTTGCGCATGAGCAGACGCCCCCAGAGCGATCAGCTGTGCCCCCCATGCCGGCTTATGTGGGTCACTCAATTGTTGACAAAGTCGCCAGAAAAGCAGGTGTTATATGAAAATTCAGTGCAGTGGCATTTACAGAGTGAGTAAGTATTATGAATTAAATATATTAAGTGTTAACTACAGTTCTGGAAGTATTAAATACTCGTTTCTTCTCTGAATTGCTGAATATCTCGTTCTCAAAACAAAACAACGTAGTCAATGGTGAAGGAATAGGTTAGAATCCTGGGTATAGAGAAACAAAATTAGTCTAAGGTATTTTTTTAAAATAGATAAAAAGATGATCTTCGAAGGCTAGAAGTGAGAAATTATAAACTCTACTCTTCTACATATCCTCCACTTCACCCTCCTTCATGGAATGATCCAACTAAACCGACTCTAACAGGGAACTCCTGTTCGATTACACAATGGGCTTCCCTGATGTTGATAACATGATAATATCATATGTTCGTATAATATCAATATATTTCAGGTCATGGGGCGCCCAGCGAGGGTATCAAGAGATGAAATAATTTCAGTCCTCAAGAGGTATATGGATTACTTCAAAACCAATCATTTTCCGTCCACGTCGAACAAAATCGGGAATGAAATAAGTGTGGTATTAGAAAAACGATGGCTACCCCACTCAGTGTACACCCACGTAACCGAGAATAAAAGAGGGGATCTGGGGAGCGCGTCAACTCTGTGGTATCTCCATACCACCTCCAGGAAGACCAGAAGAAAAAACAGATGTCAGTGCTTTTGACCTCTTTGATGATGATTCAGCCTATACAAATCCCGAATCTTCGTCCGAAGATGAAGAGATTTATCCCAACTTAGAAGAATTTCACTTGCTGCTACCGTCTTCCGTCTGGAATACAATTAAGCCTGATTACACTACAGATTCGACGGCAAGGAGATTGAGGGCGGGAATGTGGGTGAATCCAATTACAAATTAATTCTACCTCAAATATATTATGCCCTGTGCGCTCATCGGTAAATGGTCCCACGTGACAACCTACGAAGATGGCTCAACTGATGTGAGGTTCCAAGCTATTTGTAAGAGTAAAAAATGTGGTAATGTGTTCTTTGGAACTGCCAAACATTCAGGGGCTGGAAGTCTCAATCTGAACATCCGTTCATACGATACTCGTTACAAACCACATGATGACGTTAAGCATCCTCTGAATCATTTGGATAGAATCCAGGTCGGAGACAAATTAGTGAAACAGCAGCCGGCTAACTATCGGAAAGAGCTCCTGCGGGGTAACATGAAATTTGGCGAATCTGTGCCACCAACGATAAGGCGAGGGCATATATATCGTCAAGCCAAAGCAGAGGCTATCAAACGTCAATATCAAATTCCAAAGGGAGACAAAAGGGATCAGTTGACGATTATTCGGGACCTCATCGCTGACCCCAAGTACTCTCAAAATATTCTCGATTTATCAATTCATCCATCTCATCTCATGTACTGCACGAATCAACAATCCTATGTTTACAAAGAATATCGTCGAGTAGTCGGAAATTCTAAACTTATGGCCGATGGGACGGGAAGCCTAATTTCGAAATTTGAGAAAGCCCAGGGGCATATATTATACATATATTTTTGTACACACTAACCATTAGTTTTGAACAGAAAACTATTCCTGTCTGTCAAGTCCTCACAGAGAGACAAGATGCAGATTTCTTAATTTTTTGGTTGAGGACTTGGATTAGACAATGTAAGGTAACAGCACCACACCAGGCAATAACTGACCAAGAACGAGCCTTGATGCTAGCACACTGCCAAGTGTTTAATGGAATGACCATCAAACAATACGTTGACAAAGTTTTCGTGTGGGCTGGAACCAATGTTAAGAAGGAGGAAAAACTATTCCCTGCCACAACAATTATTCGCATTGATGTTACCCATTTCATGGCTGCAATTGCTCGGTGGGATTGTTTCAAAGATAAGTACAGATTTCGACTGAAAAGATTTTATATAAGAGCAATCGCTCTCATGGTAGATTGCGAGTCTCTTCAGGAATTTCAACTAGTTTTTATCCTCACATGCATAGTGGCTCTCATTCCAGTGAACGATTACGTCGTTGAGTTCCCCGAGTCCGTCACATTGTTCGGTGATTGCAATTTCAAGTTAGGGGAATCGAATATGTCTGTTGAGTTAGCACGAGAACGTCTGGAGGAGTACATTTCGTTACGTGAAACCATTATTAAGAACCTTCACGACCAGAATACTAATGCACAACTGGTAGTTTCCTCCAACTCTCAGGCGCTGCCCGAAGGAAGTGAGAGAAATAAAAAATGGATTACGCACAATTGGATAAAGCAATTAATTTCATTGGTAAAACCTGATCATCCAGAACGTATTCCAGGGAAAGTGGAGACTTGACTTCCCTAAAATTGTGAATGAGCTTGAGAGAATTGCTAAAGAGTTTCCCCTCTGGACTTCTGCTATACTACCAAGTTCATTTGTGTCAGACCATGCTTCAACAGCAGCTCAAGAGGGATACTTCAACCAAGTGAAGAATCGTATATTCGGACATATAAAACTACCGTGTAGCTTTCATATATTTTTTAAAGCGCACTTGAAAGATATTTCCAGTGATCAGAATGAAATGGCAGCAGAGTTGAAGGGATTTGTTCACATACCGAAGAAAAAATCTTCCCCGTTGTCATCGCAGTCTAACGAATCCAATGAGTTTCATCAGAACGAGAATAAAGAAAATATGAACATTAATTCTAGTGTGGAGAAAGCTGATTTCGAAGACTCTGACTTCTGTAGTAAGATGCAATGGCGTGGAATAATCAATGACGAAGAGAGGATGAGGTTTCAACATGGAGCGACGAACATTTGTGATTCTCACACTGATTCGACAGATGGAAATAATAATACACATGAAATCTGTTCTGAAATCCTTCAGATGGAGAGTGATGACCTGTATGGATTGTTTGAGAAGGATTTACTGGACGAAAACGATAATAATCGTCAATCAGATAATAATTGTAATGGCGATGTGGAGAATTTCAGTGGAGTCGCAAATGAGTCGCCGGTGTTGTTTGCAGAGGAAGAGTCTCAGTTCTCCAGTACTTTAATCCAAAACCCTGAGTTTTCTTCTGGACCTAACTCTAATCATGTCTTACATGATAACACCAATGTGAAGTCCAGCGATTGCGATAAAGGCACTCAGCGGGGTGAGAAAGCGCCTAAAGTGAAAAAACCTGCAGGCTACTTTGCTCCATGCCCTGAAATCAAGTATCTCAACAAAAAAGGAAGAATTGGGAAAAAAGGCAATTTTTTGCCTAGTGGCTCCGTCTCTCCAGTCGTTAAATATCAAGGGGTGGGAATTAGGGTAATAAGGACTTGCGGCTACGACAGCTTCGTACACATCCTGCAATACGCTGCGTTAGATGACAGCAAGCACGCTCGATTGCTTGACACTATAAATAATAAACTCTCCAAATTCGTTTCAGAATTTCTCAAGTATGGTGCGACTACTTCTAATCTTTTAAGACGATGTGCCCACTTGTGCGATTTCTATCCTCTAAAATCATCAAGGAACTCGACTTCATTAGCTCCTTACACGTTGGATGCCAAGGATACCTTGACAGGAATTTGGAGGAAATGCTTGGCTGAACCAGTGGCCTATCGGCGAACGCAATGCGACAAAATTTACTGTTACATCGGAAAGTCGAGGCCCCTGTATGATTTAGCTGTAAACCATCACATCATCTGTGACAAAGGCTTCAAATTGGGCTTATCATTGGCAATTGATGTATTTCGATCTTGGAGCTGTACGAACTATGGCTGTGGGGGCACAGTGAATGAGACACTTGAGTGCAAGACCACGATTTTCATCGAACTCAACATTCGAAACTGTAACGAGCTTAATTGCAACACAAATTTGAAATGTAAACTGAACGATGTATCTGAAGAATTGAATTTAGGTGAAATGTATAGGTGAGTAAAATTTATGGATATGATTCTAAGAATACACAGCTGTTAACACATTCTTTCTTTTGTATTTCAAGATTGGTTGGAGTTATTGAGTTTCAACCTGATCGTGAACACTTCGTAGCTTATTCTCGACGTAGAAGTAGCGACTGGGTAGAGGTTGATGATGTGAACTCAGGACCTCGCCCATGACATGCTGATTTTGAAATGATCCCCTTTGGTGCTCTTTATATTCGTGTATGAAACAATACGTCCCATAGGTTCCTTACAATACGATTTTCGGTTTGCGAGTAGTAAAAACTGTCTTGTGATTTTTAAAATAGAGCTAATGATAGGTAACTTATTGAGCGTTATAAAGAGAGATATACATTTATCAAATGTTATAAAGAGAGATAGATAGAAAGACGCGTAATTAAAAAATGCATATGCATGTTGATAGTCACAAGACATATTTGAATTTAATGATTCCAAAATTTAATTTTCTATGGATAATAACAATTTTTTACATAAGTGGAAAATACCAAAAAACGATATCAAAGAAACAATTTTTTATACTCAGGGCAGAGAACAGAGCATAGATTTGTGATTTATTAATTAAGCTTTATTAAGTATTATTATGGAGATGAATATTCAATAAAAATGTTTGTGATGTTTTTACTCGTGAAATGATTTGAAATATTCATTCCCGAATTTTTCATGGACAAAAAAGTCTGTAAAATGCTAGGAAAGTCAGTTTTGTGATTCTAAAGATAGAAACGACAGTTCACGATTTTCCATGCATGATAAAGTATTGTTATTGATTACCTATGCACCAGATAAGACTGTTCACCACGCTTTATTCTCCTGATCATAAAAAGAATTGATCTTTAGATTAGGAAGTAATAATTCCGTTACCCAACAATATTCATACGCTTAAGGAATTGTTCTATTTGAATAGCATGGTTTACAATAGAAGCCTTGCGGATTAAGTTGAAAACATTTCTACGACTTTCAGAAAAGAGAGGGATTCCGAATAGAGTTATTGTGTATAAAATTAAGTTATATATGTATTGTTATGCTGGTACATCAGATAATAAAGAGAAATGTTTGAGTTATCGATTTAATTTGCAACCTATCGATTCCCTGATCGCTCTGGGGGCGTCTGCTCATGCGCAAACTGTCCTCCAAGCAAATATTGTAAAAAAAAGTATTTTACAAAATGGATATTAATTCCTAAATTCTCAAACACTGTTTTTTATTATTCCTAAATGATTTCGCGTCTGTGGGTGGTAATTAAACAGATATTTGCTCATACAACCTGCTAACTATACGCCGTTATATATATAGTTCTTCATCTGCCAATTCAAATTCGAAAAAAGATAATTGAGCAGAAAATATGAATTCCTAAACTGTAAATCAATGTTTTTTAGACTTCCTAAATGATTTTGCATCGATTTATGCTAATTAAAATATTTTTCGGTAACTTCACCTGCTAACTATACGCCATATAAAAAAATAATCAATTATAAATAAACTATGAGTTCCTAAATTATAAAATTATATTCCTAAACTATCCTGAATAATTCCCAAATAATCTAAATTAGTTTCATTGGGAATTTCATTATTCACCTGCTAATTATACGTCCGTGAAAATATTGATTTGAATTGGTATAACCTCGCAAAGTTGATGCATGGGATTCCAATAATGTTATTATTGCGGGTTCATAACCATACTTACAAATTAAATGATAAATTGAACAAACTTCTGCATTATTTCCCATCACTTATCGCTGATAAATTTTTCATTATTCCTCACAATCAACGAAGATTATTTCAGACTTTTCACTCGACTTTTCATCTAATTTTCCAAGAATTTTACAGTCCAGGTCTCCCAGTCTCTAGTTGATGTATCGAATATTAATTTAATTGTACTGAAATAATTTTAAATTAAAATTACTGGATTCAATTAATTTAAATTGCTTCATCTTCTTGTAGATATTTCAACATTAAAAAATTAAAAATTAAAAAAATGTTCTAAATACCTTAAGGATTGATATTGTATTTTTGAATATTCGTTTGATCAAATAAAAGAAAATGTTCTCATTCAATTACAATTCTCTATATTTGGGAGTATTAAATATGAATTATTAGACACGATGATTTCTAAAGTGACTTCTCGAAATCAAGAAATCATTGAAAAATACCAGAAATCAGGGAAATCAGTGAAAAACAACAGAAATCATGATTTTCAATTCTGATTGAGAAATCGCAGAAATCATTGGAGAAATCACAGCAAATCAGTGAATGCCAGAAATCACTGAGCCACCAAAATGAGAAGTGACTAGCCTCTCGATTCGTACTCACCCTCTATTGTCGATCGATTTTTTTTCCACAAATTTGAATCTCCGAAATGATTATCTCAAAAGAAGAATTTCCCAGTTAGCTAGATACGATAAATACGGTGACAAAAATCTATTTGATTGATCATTCATTCCATTATTCCTTCAACAATTGATTTTGAAAAGTTTGCGATCAAAAAACGTTTATCGTCGCTGTACTTCAGAGGATTAGGGGGTAAGTACTGAGAAATTGAGTTATTGTTCATCCCAGACATCGATTTTCTTCGAAACCTCGATGAATGAGGCAGGCAGCAAGACTTATGTACAAACTTCTGTACGTTTTTCCTCGTATTCCATTCTGCAAGGAAGTTTTTCTCTAAAAAATCACTAATATGCTTGATTTACGAAGTATTACGATAAAAATGATTGATAATTTGATTTGAAGAAGGATTTTCAAAGCATACTTCCGAATTAAAGCTAGATACGGTGAAATATCATACGACCTTTTTTGTAGTTCTGGTTGCGCTCTACAAAAAAGATTTTGAAGAAAAATTCGCTCCGGCACTTAGATAAAGGTGAAAATTGAAAAATAATCAATGAAACTCGATGGGAAAAGGGAAAAAACTAATGTGTCGCCTTTAAATTTAGAGTTACCACTTCAAAAATTTTTCTGTCATGTCTTTGAACTCAACATATAACATAAATAAAAATCAACAAAATTGAAGAAGTCCGAATCGTTGAAAAAAAATATTGAAGGTTTTTTTATCGCAAAAATGGGGTTCACGATAGTTTCCGACATTTGACGCAATTTTTATGTTGAAGTTTGTGAAAAAAAGATATGTTTTCTTTTTTTATTTATTATTCTGCGACCCATAGAACCGGAGTTATTAGCTGTTTCAGTGACAACCCTTAATTACCCCGTAAAAAATAGAGAGTGGTACAAAAATTCTGAAAAAAATCAGAGACACTTTTTTTGATGGCCAGAACCTCGGAAAAAATTTTGAACAAAATCGCTGACAGTCGAAAAAATAGTGGCTGGTTTCACAAAGAATGCCCTATATGTAAATATAGTACAGAATTTCAATCGGTGCCTTTTGGTGCAAGCAGAGATCACTCCACTCTATCTACATGCAGGGGTTTTGTATACTAATGAATACACAAAGATTTTTGCAATGATATCGGACTCTCTCAGACATGATCCCATAGCCATAATTGTCCATCGGAAGAAAATTCTTGATCATTTCTTATCACAATATCCAGCAGTGCAGAACCTCCATTTCATGACCAATCACACCGTACCGAAACCGAAAAATGTTTCACTTCAAATTAAGGTTATTACATATAATTTCAGTGAAACTGGAAATGGAAAAAGTTCAACTGATGGCATTGGAGGATACTTGAAAAGGCTAGCTGACGTTTAAGTCCGGTGTGAGATCTGCCATGATTACAACCGGAATGCTCCTTCACATTCCGCAATTCATATCTCCTCATCCACCCGTATTGTTTTTTAAAAAAGCGTTTCCATTTGTAACCGTAAAATTCTTCTAAAGAATTCTTTAAAATAATTTTGCCCTGGAGCAAAATTTTGCCTTATCTCAGCTGATGAGGTTGATAGACTTGTACTCGTTCGTATGAACCAAATACCTTCGCGTCAATTTTAGTACAACATTACCTAGCGAGACCACGGCCGATGTTTATAAGACGCTCGAACACTTAAACTCACTCGAAGGGACCACTTCACGTATCGATCGCAGTGTGAAAAGTATCGAGTCTAAAATGATTCCCAGATTTAATCGAATAAACATTTGATCTGTCTCTCTATTATTTTTTCCATAAAAATTTTCAAGAAAAATTTCGAAATTTGTGACATGGCAGATTTTTGCCAACCCCCCGTTATGCCTCAGAATTCGGACAATTGTGTCATTGTTGAACAGCATTGCCAATGTGACACTTTGCCTGCATAACTGGATTATGCTGACCAAATAATGACATGCAAACAATTATGTATTTAAGAGGCCGTTTGGGTATGCAAAAGGTCCGATCCAAATCGGGCTCCGACATGTATTAGTCGTAATTATTGTAATTAGCCAGATGACATAGTTAAAGTAATAAACTTTCATATTTGAATACCTATAAACTATTGGTGGGATTTATCCCTTCTAGCCTAGAACCTTCAATAAATATAAGTAGCCCCCACGCAGGATACGGAGGATACCCCCCACGATCAGCCTCAATTTTGACCACAGTGTCACGATCGAATCTGAAGCAAGGTCAACTCCATCACGATCCTTCTCCTTCTCCGCCTCCTCAACAAGTATAAAAAACTATTGACAGAGCATAATAATAGGAAAATTGTAGAAAAAAACGATCAATCTGAATTGGAAAGTCCATATATATCCATCAATAAGTAGATATCAGATACCTCCTAGAAGATATTTCATTGGAAAAATAAAACCACGAATACCACCCTCGGGTTAATAAAGTAGAAGCCT
This sequence comes from Fopius arisanus, assembly GCF_000806365.1. NCBI lineage: Eukaryota > Metazoa > Arthropoda > Insecta > Hymenoptera > Braconidae > Fopius > Fopius arisanus. The sequence goes on from NW_011887820.1 coordinate 187,848, forward strand.
TCATTAGCGACTGGTGGTCAAGTAAAACCACAATCCCCCTCTCCTGAGATCCCAATATTATTACTAAATTATTACCTAAATTACGTAATTATTACCTAAACCCAGTATTATTACCGAGCGTTTCAAATTTAATGGCTATAATCAAACCGAGGATCAATCAATTAATGATCATTTGGCTAACCTGAAGAGGTTATCAACCTTTTGTGAGTTTGGTAATAACATCAATGATACCTTAAGGGATCGTTTTGTTTGCGGGATGAGGAGTAAAGCCATCAAAAAGAAGCTTCTGAGTGAGAGAAACCTCACATACGAAAGAGCTGTTGAAGTGGCGCTAAGTGAGGAAGCAGCCGTTTGTGATACTGGAGAAATGGAGTCGAGGTTCGACACCTCATCGATCAATTTTGTTAAGAGGAACGATGCGAATACTGGATCAGAGAAGCTTGATGTGTGTCTTCGCTGTGGTAAGAAGAGACATGATAGATTCCACTGCAAATTTAGAAATTTAATTTGCAATTATTGTAAAAAGAAAGGACATATTGTAGCAGCCTGTAGATTAGCTCAAAATAAGAAGGATGCAGGTATGAAGAATGACTCAAAGAGAAGTAAAATGTTTATTGGTAAGAAGAGTCACAAGAATACGGTCAGTCAGTCAAATCATAAGTCTAATGGAAAACACAATTATTTAGACGAAATTGTACAAATTAATGATAATTTTGATCAATTTTTCAGCTTAGATGAGGAGAATTGTCATTTATATCGAACTAATAAGTCTAGTCCATTATGTATTAAGATTGATGTGGAAAATGGTAGAGTGAATTTTGAAATTGACACGGGTTCACCGATTACCGCAATTTCGGAGAAAGAATTGGGTATGAGTAACGTTTTTTCTAATCTTAAAATGCGATCCACTACCAGGAAATTCAAATCATATTCTGGGGCTCCGATTATTCCACTGGGTGTGTTGGATGTTCGGGTCAGGTATAAAGACATTTCACAGAAATTGGAAATTTTTGTAATTCCTGGTAGTGCTCCATCAATTGTTGGGAGAGAGTGGATAAATAAATTGAGAATTTCTTTGCGTGAATGTGAGCAAAGTAATATGGGTGAAACAGTCAATACAATTAAAGATTATGACCTAGTACAATTGAAAAATGAATTTCCTAATGTATTAACTGATAGATTAGGTTTGTACAATAAGGGAAAATTTACTTTGTTAGTAAAAGAAAATGCCACCCCCGTTTTTTGCAACCCGAGATCATTACCTTATGCTTTAATGGGTAAAGTTGAAACAGAAATTGATAGATTGTTAAAAGAAAAAATTATTGAACCAGTGAAAAGTAGTAATTGGGGCACACCTGTCGTGCCAGTGATAAAGAATAATGGTTCTGTTAGAATTTGTGGGGATTACAAAATTACGATAAACAAATTTTTGAGAATTGATAAGCACCCAATACCACGAATTCAAGGTCTGCTAGTTAAATTGAACCAGGGAAAAGTTTTTAGTAAAATCGATCTTTCTCATGCTTACTTACAAGTAGAATTAGATGATAAGTCGAAATGTTTAACTACGATTTCGACACATAAAGGATTATTTGTTTACAATCGTTGTTGCTTTGGGATTGCGTCAAACCCTAGTTTGTTCTAGAGGTTGATGGAGTCAGTTTTAGCTGATATTCCCGGAGTTGTCGTGTTTTTTGACAATATTGTTGTTGCAGGTTGTAGCAAACAAGAACATGATGAGAGATTAGCTAAGACTTTGAACCGGTTAAAAGATCATGGTTCAACTGCCAAAATGGAAAAATGTCAGTTTTTTAAAAAGGAGATTGAGTTCTTAGGTTTTAGAATTAATGAAAATGGTATTGGAGTAATTAAAGAAAAAGTTGAAGCTATTACTAAAGTCCCACCACCGAAGAATATCAAGGAATTAAAATCATTCCTGGGCATGACAAACTATTATTCTACATTCGTTAAGGATTATGCTGGAATTGTAGCCCCAATGTACTTACTTTTGAGAAAAGATGTAGAATGGAGATGGCCTAGATAGCAGAATGATGCGTTTATTGAAATTAAAAAGAAATTGATATCAAGCGATGTTAGAATACACTACAACCCTAGGTTACCCGTGAAAGTAACTTGCGACGCTTCTCCAATTGGTGTGGGAGCTGTTATATCGCATATTTTTCCAGATAATACAGTGAAACCAATTGCTTTCAATTCTCGAGCTTTGACCAAAGCCGAACGCAACTACTCGCAATTAGACAGGGAAGCCTTGGCTATTGTGTTTGCTGTTAAAACATTTAACCAATATTTGTATGGTAGGAAATTTCTTTTGGAAACGGATCATAAACCGTTACAATTTATTTTTGGCACTAGGAAAGGACTTCCCGTATTTGCTGCGAGTAGATTGCAAAGATGGGCCGTGTTTTTATCTGGATGACTATGATCTTGTACATATTAAGGGTACTAGTAATGTTATTGCTGATTTTTTGTCTCGTTCGCCTAAATTAACGGAAGAGGGAGCAGAAATGAATGAATTTACATATTTAGACTATGTAGATTCTGAAATTAGAACTATTGACTGCGAGTTAATTCCTGAGGAGACGAGGAAAGATGTGATCTTATCCAAGATTTTCGAATATGTAATGAATGGGTGGCCTGACAAGATTGATAGTAGTTTTGATTGTTTTAAAAATAGATATCGTGAGCTGACGGTGGAGAGTGGATGTCTGATGTGGGGGTATCGCGTGGTCATTCCTAGCTCACTTCGTGAAATGTTGCTGAGAGAGCTTCATTCGAGTCATCTGGGTATTGTTCGGATGAAGGCCATTGCTCGCTCCTATATCTGGTGGCTTGGCATCGACTCGGACATCGAGAGGATTTCAAAATCATGCATTCTTTGTTTGGAAAACTCAGCAAATCCACCCAGGACTAAGCTACAGAATTGGAAGTGGCCTGAAGGCCCTAATCAACGACTTCATATAGATTTTTTGAGCCCCATCGATGAAAAAATGTACATGGTCATAATTGACGCTTTCTCCAAATGACTAGAGGTGAAAGAAATGAAGGATATTACATCGAAAAGTACGATGATGGTTCTCAAGGAGTATTTCCGTTCGTGGGGTTTTCCAGAGATTATCGTGAGTGATAATGGCCCCAGCCTAATTTCAGAGGAATTTGAGAAGTTCTTGGATGACAGGAGAATTCTTCACGTTAAAACAGCTCCTTATCACCCTGCCTCAAATAGAGCAGCCGAAAATGCGGTTAAGACATTCAAGAGTAAATTTAAGTTATTACTCAAGGAAGGCCTCAGTAGGGAGGATGCTCTGGATAAATTTCTACAGAGTTATCGATCTACTCCACATTGCACTACTGGATGTCCACCATCAGAACTGCAGTTTGGAACACCGATGAAAACATCAATTGACCTGGTTAGACCCAATCTTCGAGGTCATGTACTCAAACGACAATACAGTCAGCAAGTACATGCCGCGGGAAATCGAAGGCGTCCCTGATGGTTCATACCCAGAGTCCAACTCTGGGTTGTGTCCAGCAACCCAGTCTGGGTTAGGCAAAAACACAGAGTTGAGGTTAAATGGTGAATTTGGGGGAGATCTAAACGCAGGGTGTACTATAATCATTTTCCGATTGTTGCTGAGTTATTTTAAGCATATAATGATATTGTTGAAGGATGTGGATAATTAAATGAATATGTTTGAACGCTAATGTGCTAGCTCTGGGTAAAATCCAAAACCCAGACAGATGATTTTTATTCATTAACGAGGTAGCAGTGTTGCTGAACAATTCTGGGGATAACTGTATGTTCAGAGCGAACACGGGAAGTGTATTAAAATAAGGGGAAGGGTGGCAACGATTGTTTGAGGGATGAAATGCCAACTCTGGCTCAACACTCGGTCACAGTCTCCATCCCAGAGTTGTCGTTCTCTTTATTTAATATCTTTTCAATATCGGGAAATAAAAAATAGGGGTGAATAAAAAGAATCATTTAACCATTTGAATGATTCTAGGGTCACCTAAACGTGCGGAGGCGACTTGGATTGTATTTAAAGTGAGAAATATCAACTCTGGGTGAACACTGGGTCACAGTCTCCATCCCAGAGTTGTCTTTCTCTTTATTCAATATCTTTTTAATATCGGGGAATAAATAATAGAGGTGAAAGAAAAGAATCATTTAATCATTTGAATGATTCCAGTGTCACCTAGAAGTGCGGAGGAGACTCAGGATGTATTTAAAATGAAAAATATCAACTCTGGGTCAACACTGGGTCACAGTCTCCTACCCAGAGATGTCTTTCTCTTTATTTAATATCTTTTTAATATCGGGGAATAAAAAATAGCAGTGAATAAAAAGAATCATTTAACCATTTGAATGATTCTAGGGTCACCAAGACGTGCGGAGGCAACTTGGCATATATTTAAAGTAAAAAATATCAACTGTGGGTCAAGACTGGGTCACAGTCCACAACCCAGACTTGATAGTTTTCACTTTAAATATATTCCAAGCCGCCTCCGCACGTCTAGGTGACCCTAGAATCATTCAAATGGTTAAATGATTCTTTATATTCACCCCTATTTTTTATTTCCCGATATCGGAAAAAATTAAATAAAGAGAAAGACAACTCTGGGATGGAGACTGTGACCCAGTGTTGACCCAGAGTTGATATTTTTCACTTTAAATATATTCCAAGTCGCCTCCGCACGACTAGGTGACCCTAGAATCATTCAAATGGTTAAATGATTCTTTTTATTCACCCCTATTTTTTATGTCCCGATATTGAAAAAAATTAAATAAAGAGAAAGACAACTCTGGGTTGGGGACTGTGACCCAGTCTTGACCCAGAGCTGATAGTTTTCACTTTAAATATATTCCAAGTCGCCTCCGCACGTCTAGGTGACCCCAGAATCATTCAAATGGTTAAATGATTCTTTTTATTCACCCCGTTTATTTATTTCTCGATATTAAAAAAAAATTAAATATAGAGAAAGACAACTCTAGGATGTAGACTGTGACCCAGTGTTGACCCAGAGTTGGCATTTCATCCCTCAAACAATCGTTGCCACCCTTCCCCTTATTTTAATACACCTCCCGTGCTCGCTCTGAACATACAGTTATCCCCAGAATTGTTCACCAACATTGCTACCTCGTTAATGAATAAAAATCATCTGTCTGGGTTTTGGATTTTGCCCAGAGCTAGCACATTAGCGTTCAAACATATTCATTTAATTATCCATATCCTTCAACAATATCATTATATGCTTAAAATAACTCAGCAACAATCGGAAAAAGATCATAGTACACCCTGCGTTTAGATCTCCTCCAAATTCACCATTTAACCTCAACTCGGTGTTTTCGCTCGACCCAGACTGGGTTGCTGGACACAACCCAGTCTGGGTTTACTCTGGGTTAGCTCTGGGTGCCAACCATCAGGGGTTCTTTCAATTATGGAAACATAGTGATGGCAAAAGATGTTATGAAAAACAAATGGATTCAAGCTAAAGTGATGGATCAATTGTCTCCAGTAACCTACGTTGTGAAGACAATTGACAATCGTCTATAGAAACGTCACATAGATCAGCTTAAATCAGGTTTGTTATTTGAAACCCCAGAATCGAGGATCGAAGCGGATTCCATCGCATTAGATTTCCCTTCATCGGAAAATCGTGTTGTTGCGCAAGCTAATGGCTTTGTTGGAACCGAGAGGCCCAGAGGGACTAGCACCGAAAGCACATCGAGGGACTCCAACATTTCGGAAAAACCTGAGGAGTCTCAAGGATGCCCATCCAACGTTTCTGAGCTAGTACCACCTGTATCAGATCAGCCCGCTCCACTGTTAGCTGACTCATTCTCGACGAGCCAGGCTCTCCCAGCCACTCCACCACTCCACCCCTTTTTATCATCATGACGGGAAGTTTTATATAGCGTTCCACATTTCTTGTCACGTCAAAGGAAATCGTTGGATAGGATTTTGGATGAGGTAGGAAAAAAAAATCATAACATTTCTTTTTTACGAATACGAGTTTGTTGAGGAATCATTTGGTGGTCATGATGATTCAGGTTTCAGAATTTGGGAGTTGATGATGTTTCATTAAAAAAAAAAGTAATTTCCTGGCAGCTCACATACTGATTGCGTGCGCATGGGTGGCATATATCATAATTGTCAACTTGAGTGGCTAATGTGATCTACATCAACTGGCAACTCTTTATTCTATGCATGTTCAACTTTTATATAAATAATATCTATAATATATAATATATATAATAATATTTAATATTTTTATTTTTGTATTATATAATACTAAATTTATTAAATATATATATATATATATATTCACGGTTATTTCCGATATAATATATACATATATAGAATTTCAAAAAGAAGAAAGAAAAAAGTAAAAATTTATATAAAAAATAATTTAAAATTTAATAAATTTAGTATTATATAATATAAAAATAAAAATATTAAATATTATTATATATATTATATATTATAGATATTATTTATATATAGATATATTTTGATATGCATAGCGCTAAAAAAAGCTGACATAAAACGTTACATGCTTTTTTTTAAAAGGGAAATTGAAATTGACAATAATATGAGATGTCATTTTTTTTTAATTCAATCAATAAATTCTGGATGTAAGCTTTATTTCATAAATTTTGCCCTCTCTTGGCATCGTACATTTTTCAATCTGTGAATATTTTTCAATTACCTTTGCTCGATCACTGTCTCCAGTTAATTATTTTCATGTTTTTTTGCAGTAATTATTCATTATCGTGGTGACCTGGCAATGGATGACTTGAACAACCGACCGATAGCGATTAAAGACCCGCTTTGTGTTATTTCTTTGTTTATAAATGTATCAACCTGTGTTGTCTTTGGGGCCGAACACAGCCACGTCCCCGCCGTGGCCCTGGGGAACGCAAAGAGCGGTATAAAAATGCCCGTAACTTCTGATCCAATTGTTTCCGAATTCTTGAACATTCGGAAACGGGAAGAAGAAAGCCTCAAATCAAGATGCACGCTGAAAAAATCGGAACGGTGGACCTGTTCAAGACATTTACCAGCTGAGGGTCTGGCCTGCGGGAACATCAGGGCCGTGGACAGGATTGACTTTTTCAAATCGATGAATTAATCGCCTGTGCATATGTTCCGGAAAAATATACGACGGGAGAACTACGGGTCTTCTTGTTCTTTACTTCTCGATATTATTTCCTCACATATAGAACGAGTATTTTTTGAGGAAATGTGGCTTCGAAAAATTTTCTTCAATCGATATTTTCGCATCAATTCATTTGACATCATCAATGACAAGGTGTGGCACCTCTCGATAGTGACGTTGTCTAACGTGGCCCTCGTTACGGGAATTAATCAGGCTTTTCCGCATTTTATTTGAAAGGGAAATTTGCAAAATAAATAAAAATACCATGCAAGAAAAATTCCATATTGTCTACTTCGACTCACTCCCCTCTTTTCCTTCTCATCAGTGCCATCACCTCTCTGGTTGATTAGAGCGGAGAGAAAGTCCTTCACGACTCTATCTCTACTTCGTTCTTCCCGAAAAAAGGCTTCACGCAAACAGTTGAAAATTCGAGAAATTTCGTGGAAACAATAGAAAATGACAAATTATTGAACAAATTTTACACAGAGGCAGGAAAAACAGGGAAAATGTCTTTGCGAAATTTAAGCGATATTGAAGTTCTACTGGAGTATATCCAAAAGTGTTTGCTAAAGCGAAATTTTTGTCACTCAGAGCCGAACTCTCGAAGTCCTCCTTCTACTCTTCTTGGGTATTTGTAGTCAATACTGGAGAATAGAAAATAAGTAAAATTGAAATAACGAGTTTCTTCAAGTAACAATAATTCATGCCCTAATAAATATTGAACCTATCGCAATATTAAGATCCGGAGTACTAAGGTGATTAAACGTTTCATCGCTCGTTCTGGATTCCTCTTAAGAGTCGTAAAATTTTTCTCGGTCTTCTTGAAAATCTTCCTTTGTTGGCGAAGCATGAAATATCAGGGCAAAAATTTTAGATTTCTCGCCGCACACGAGAATTCGTTCGAAGAGATCGAGTGATGACCACAGCATCCGGAATTCGAAAATTAAAAGACTTAAATTATGTCTAAGACATTGAGTATAGAGAGCTATTTGGGCTTGAAATAATCGTTGTTTATCTAGCGAGATCTATGGAAATAATTACGAATTTATTGCGTTGATTTTACCGAGGAATTATGGGGCCTGAATAAAATTTTCTCATTTTCGAACGTCAGTTGGATTCTTACTGCAGAAATTCGCGAATCTGATTGACCACATGGCGTAATCACCAATCAGATAATTCTCGCAGAGGTAACAAACCAATTACGGTGTTGGTCAGTTCTGTTACTAGTTTAGCATCGTTGTTCCGTTAGGAATGAGCACTTCTCATTTGGATACCTGGACGTGTGGACCTCAATTTCTGGCCATCGCTGCTTTTGTGAAATCATCCCATAGCAATTAAATTCATCACAAAATACTTTTCAGGCCGTATACTATAAATTACTATTCATTCACTTAAGGGGAGAGCCTACTTTAGAACCTTCAAAAAATCGATTGTTTTTTTGCTTCAATGTCTTTAAAATTTATCTAAGAATATGTCGCAAAAGTTATAGATGGGAATTCGAAATATTGTTGAAGGTAGAGCGGAAATAGGGGCCGAGCGTCTAGCACGTGTATGAGTGCTGGAGCAGACTGGAGCATGCACGCTCCTCCCCTTGATCAATTGTATGTATTGTATTCCCCAAAGGTTCAACGGTTTTCAAGACACTATTGACAGTTCTTAGAAAGTCAATACCGAGCCATAATAGGCTTAATGGTACGACTGTATTCAGCCTTGTCAATAACCAAAATAATTTTAAAAATGTGGAAAATTTTGAGTAGAAATTTTCATTTTTAATTTCAAATTCAAGTTGTGAAAATATTATTATTTATACATTTCAGCTGTATAAACTATAATTATACAGAGGAAGCAATAAATATTAATGTTTACATGTTCTAATTTTGTTATTTTTTTGCTAAAAATGAACTATTTGTTGTTGTTTTTGTTTAATTACATAGTTAATTACTTCTGTGATTTTTTCCCAAATTATTATCTTTAATGATAAAGCCAATTTTTATTCTTGACTGGGGGGGCTCCGCCCCTGGACCTCGCTTTTTTTATGCCTTGAAAACAGCATGCTTATTAACACAAAAAAAAAGGAAAGTGAGGGGGGAACTTGGCTAGTTTTTGGCTTTATCTTCAGACTGTTTTGGCGTTACCCAGAATGCACCACGTGGAGGTAAAGTCTGTTTGTTTGAACAAGCCCTCCAAATGAGGTAAATATAGAAAAATGAGTAAGCTTTGGATGCAATTGAGGATGAGAGGATGTGTTAGACATTTTAACACTTTCAATTCACTTGAAAATCACACAAAAACTCTAATTTGCTTCGCTGCCTGATTAACACGCTTTGAAAAACAAAGGAGAATCAAGAAAAACAATGGCGGCAAGATTTCATTCGAATTTATATAATTCGTGAAAAATCCGCTAGATGGTGTAAAGGTTAAAAAAAAGGCTAGAAATTTTCATATAATATGATATTATAGATTTAGATTTATTTAGTGATATATAAAATATAAACCATATTTTTCAAAAAAAAAGAGGTCCATTTTGCTCCTTTTTTCCTCTATATCTCGAAATACAGTGTAGAGGGAATTTTTTCATTATTTCTCTCGAACTCGCGAGACAAAATACTACGGGAAACCACCATCAGACTGTGGCGCCAAAGTAAACGGAATTGTGCCGTTTTTTCGGCTATTTCAGAAGTTGTGGTTTGTAAAGTATGCAAATCACAAGTAAAATTCTCGGAAAGTGGCAAGCGCGGTTTGGGATTTAAATTAGTAGTGTCCTGTGATAATTGTGAAAAAACTGAGCCCAAACAGCTACCAGACCTGCCTGGACATCGATGATTCGCGCATAATACTTGCAGAGAGATCGCTGTCCGAAGTCGTTAAAGAGGCAAGGATGGCTTCAAAATCCAATAAAAAAGAAATGCAAGAGCAGAACACTAATTTGGAAGGCCAATTATATGGTGCAGGCATAGCAGATTGAAGGTATATCAAAATTATCCATGATTTTCTCCCACTCAAAACTTTAAACGCGTTTATCTCAAAACTGTTTTTTTCAAGTTGGCCGGAAACATAACTCAAACAATTTACAACCGATTCACTTGAAATTTTGACAAAATCTTCAGAAATACAGTATCTACAGAAGTACGTAGGATTTTTTTTTATCTTGCATAGTTTGTTTTGTATTACCAAATTTCGAACATTTTTTAGGCCGAATTGTTACTTGTCCATTTAAAGGCCCGCCATTTTGTCAAAAATGCGTATATCGAAAAAATCCTACGTACTTCTGTAGCTAATGCTATTTACAAGCGAAAACCGTTAAACAACTTATTAAAATAAAAAAATTACAGGAGCTGTGGGTCCTGCCGTGGTTCCCGAAAAAACGGAGACATCCTAGGGAGAACGCTGTGTAGGCGCGATTTTTCAATTAATTTTTTTTCAAAAATAATTATAAGCAGTTAATTATATGTATAATGAATCCCTTTTGTTAAAAACCGGATTTATTTAATGGTTTTCCTGAAAAAAAATCTCAAAAAAGGCCTATTTTGTGGCTCTCTAGAGTGGCCTATAACCCCTTAACATATCAATACTGTAAGTTACAGAAAATCGATATTTTTTACAAGCGAAAACTTTGACGAACGATTTCTCGGTTTTTCATTTTCACGATTTTCCTTAATTGGCGAGCAGGATAGAAAAAAAAATAATTGAATTATCTTCTATTTAAACTAAAAAAAACAAGAAAAGTTAATTTTGAACATATTTTCGAACAACGTAAAGTAAAAGGTTTTCGGCCAAAAACCACTCTTTTTTCAGTTTGAAAAAAATTGAGAATTTTACACTATTTTGGAATTTTCTTAGTTTAAATGGAAGTTATTAACAAATATGAATCTCTATGAATTTTTTGTTTCAGATAGAAATTGCGACCTGCATCCTGCCCGCCATCCGGCAAGTGTACATGCGAGATGCATCAAGCAATTGCTTCCCAAAGGCAAAATATAAAAGATTTCGTGGCCAAAAAATTTGCGGATGATGTTTAAATAGATAACTATAAACCCTGGAAAAATATAATATTCAATTCAAATTTCTCCTTATGAAAAAAATACATATTTGAGCAAGGTTCTCTGGAATTTTCGTTGGAAAATTCGAAAAATTCAACTATTAAGACGTCATTTCCGGTGACCCCTTCGAAAGAAGGTACTCTCGTGTCGGCCAAAGTACTCATGATAAGATCATCTTAATTTTTGAAAAACTTGCGGCTTTTAGTTGACACCTTAAACTAATATTTGGACGAAGAAAAACGAAAGAAATGATTTCATTATTGGCGCGCCTTTTTATGGAAAATTACAAATTTCGGAGAAATTTTCACAACAATCTACATTTGAAAAGATCATTGCAATAGAAAAAGATCCTCCGTTGAAGAAATTAATAAAAGTACCTTGAAGATGTAGGCGAAATTTCATCAAAATCGATTACGTAGTTTCCGAGCAATCTGGGCAACCGACTTTAAAAATACAATCTCAAGAAAAACCAAGGAACCGAAAAACCGGTAAGCCGAACTGGCTTGGGAGTAGCATTTTCAAAAACTCTTTGATTAAAAGGGTGAGACATGCAGCTCTTATAGACATCATGTGCTAAATTTCAATTAAAAAAAAAAACACCAAAATATATTCGGAGACCAAGGTGTTTTTCCTGTGTAAAGCAAAGCTTTTGATGTATTCTGAAAACTGTGAAAGGAGTTTGTTCGTATATATATCGCTAAAGTACTTGGATTTCCTGAAGTGTAACCGCGGTAAAACTTATGGTAGGATTTGGTATTTTTACATTCAATTTTAGACCATTCTTGTATTCTTTTCAAGTCAAATGCCAAAAAATGAAATTTTTATTTCAACTCTTTCATATGCAAACAACAGAGGAAATATTGTACCACTAGGATAACTACTTACAAAAGGATGATTCATTTCTTGAAGTGTCTTAACCTCTCGAATTATAGAAACAGGTAAACCATCATTGATTCTCTTCAGCAATACTTTTTTCAACGCAACTTCGTTTCCCGTCTCATTCTTAATGGCTTTCACTACCAATCCATGCGCACCTTCTCCAATGCGACCAGTGACCGTATAGTTTTCCATGATTTAATTTAATTTTCACTCATTTGAGAAACAATTTGACAGTTTTGGTGGAAACACTTGAAGCGATAAACTGATTTCAGACGAATGTTGGTTTGTGACTAACACGATGACTTGAGTATTGCTATAGCACTATATAGTCCAACACACCTGCTACACCGGTGCTACGATCGATAGAGGCGAGGGTTTGTATTATTTTCGAGTTGTATTAGATACTAAACTTAATCTTAACACCACAGGGTCACGTTTTCATTCAAAGAATAAGGAAAATTTTCTTGAAACGAACTGTGTCAAAAAGACTGTTTCTTCAATTGTCAGCCCCTCTAATTCAGGATCTTTCAGAATACACAATATCAGGCGCGAATAGGGAAAAATCATCAACTTTCTAAACTGTTGTTTGATTTTTTTTTATCTTCCACAGAAAATCAATGTCAATCAATCAGTTTTTTTACATATTAGAGATTGAACTTATGTTATGAGTATTATTAATTAGAACTATTTATGAGTAAATATTCTTCCCTAATTCTGTAATTGGGGAAAACTTGACAGAAATATTAAAGATTTCTTGTTAAAAAATCTAGTAATTTTTTATTGAATGTCCTGGGAAGCATTACGATCTCGCCACTCATCTGCTTATTCGCTTTCATAATTGGCGAACGATTTGTCAGTTCCTTAACTATATTTGATGATTCTCTTCAAAGAAAAAATCGACTCATCAGCATTCTCCTAGCTTCAACACGGAACTGTGATATCTGTAATTGGTGTTAGATGGCACAAATGCGAAACCTTTAGACGAAAGTCCATAAAGCCTATTTTTATTAAATCAAGACCGGTACCTTTTGCTCTAAAGAAGCAAATTGAAGAGAGATTAAATAAATTAGAAAGAAAGGAGTGATTAAATTGAAAAAGAATAGTAAATGGGGTACACCCCTAGTTCCAATTATTGCAGAAGACGTATTTTTCTGACACCCTACTAATCTACAAGATGCTTTTATTGTTATCGTGAATCATTATTCTAAATTTATACCGAAAATGTCTGCCATTCTGAAACCCTCGTATAACCATTAAAAAAGATGTAATTGATGTTAGATGGAAGAATTGTAAAACGTATGAACAAATGTCTGCACAGACAAACTGGCTGTCCACGCCAGATTGAACTTGAGCCCAGTCCGGTCTGAGTTCTCGACAGATATCAAATAAAATTAGTGATGCTACGCTTGTCCTATTTCATTTATTTACTCCCACACGACATTAGAGGAACGTTGAAAATTACTGGCTCCTCGCGATTATGTCGTACTTAATTCTCGAATCGGTTATAAGTACTCTGCGTAGCGTTTACTGGTGATCCCACCCAAGTAGGGTTTCGGTATTGGGCGAGCCTTGGTCCAAGCCTGGTATGCCAATAGCCAGTACTGGCCGGCTTTTGGTAAATTGAATGGTCGATCATTGGTCCAACGTTTGGATGATAACGCCGGGCCAATAATGGCAAACAATAATTGACCAAGCATTGGGATCATGTCGGGCCCAATTTTGGCCCACAATTGGC
>NW_011887820.1:203508-206320 GCF_000806365.1 Fopius arisanus
GGGGGGGTGGGGGCGGCGGCTGAAGAAAGGAAAATAAGAGTAGAAAAAGAAAAATGGTTATTTTGACCGCCGTAATCTTAGATTAACGTCTATATCATGTAATTCAGTATTTGTATAGTTTATAAGGCTGGATTCGAAGTTTTCGGTTAGAGACGAAATGTAGTCATAAATGAGATTGATATTCAGTGTTTTGTGAATGATGGAAATTTGAGTTTTGTAGTTGAAGTTACCAATGATTCTGAGGAATTTATTTTGGCTAATTTGTAGTTTTGCTAGGTGTGAGTAAGCTGCGTTATGCCATATAGGGCAACCGTAAGTTAGTACCGGTCTGATGAGTGATTTGTATAATGTTAATTTTCATTTCGTACTAAGAGAGTTTGCCTTGAATAGCCAGTAAAGGCGGGATAGTAGGCTTTTTGCTTTAGTGTTTAGCTTGTTAATGTGATGGTTCCATAAGAGTTTGGAATGAATTCATAAGCCTAAGTATTTGGTGCAATTTTTTGGCATAATGTCTTTTCCTCTAATTTTTATCGAAGTTTTTTGGGGTTTGCCAAAGATAATTACTTCAGTTTTACCTTCGTTAACATTGATTTTCCACTTATTTAATTCCTTAATGATTATAAATGAAGCATTTTCCAGCCGCGAGACTGCCTTATTTAATGAGGTACTAGAGGTATATATAGCTGGATCATCAGCAAAGCCTGCTATATTTACATTTTTTGGGCAAGTTTCGAAAAGAGAAGTTATATAAATGTTAAATAAAGTGGGCGATAATACAGAGCCCTGCAGGACTCCAGCGGCAATTTTTTGAGGTAAGGATAAGGTTGAGTCCACCCTTACCTGGATATATCCTATCTATAAAAGGTGATACACCAAAATTAAGTTGGGCGAGAGTAAGATTGGCTAACTTCATGCGTAAGACTTTTCACTCGTAACCCTATTTCTCATTGGTCAATTGGCTACGTCATCATCAACACCACGGAATCAAACTGCGCGCGGAGCGCGCGTTCGGTCTCGTGTATTCTCTAAAAAAGATGTATAACTTTATACAGGAATTCCGGAATGTTTAAGGAGACAAGCTTATGGACCAGGCCTCCTGACCATACAGAATCAAACGTCTTCTCACTGCCCAGAAAGAGAGCCACAGACAATTCCTTAGCTACACTTGCCTTTTTAACAAAGTTAATCAGTCTTGCAAGTTGGTGAGTGGTGGAGTGGGAAGCCCTAAAACCAAACTATTCTTTTGGGAGAATTTCTTGTTGGTGGACAGTTCTGGTTAGTCTTGTGAGTATGATTTTTTCAAGTATCTTTCCAAGATTTGGAAGGAGGCTGACAGGTTAATAACTTACTGGCTGGAAAGCCGATTTATCCAGTTTTAGAATGGGAATTACGACAGCTTTTTTCCAGGCATCAGGGAAATATTGTAGGAGAATGCAGGAGTTCATAATTTTCGTGAGAAAAACTAATGCTTTTTTAGGGATATTTTTGATGACTGTGTTAGGGATTTCGTCGATACCCGGGGCTGATTTAGTTTTTAATTTCCGTGTTATGCTGCATACTTCCTTGGGATTGCACAGGGTCCCGTTCGGGATATCAGTTTTGTTAGTATAAAGTTTTTTGTTTATGATGGCATTTGTTTGCTGCTCGAAGGAAGGATTCCCTCTTTCAGAGGCGATTCGGTGAATGTTTGCATAGTGAGAACAGAGGGTATCTGCCTTACCGACATCATCACTAACTATTTTATTGTTTAAACCACGGCCCGGCAACCTTCAGGTAGTCGGAAGCCAGCTTCAGAGATTATAGGGGAGATTGCTAACGCCAATGGCGAAGCGTCGACCGCGGAATTTCCTAGCGGTACTGGCAGATCTAATTTTGCGGGTGTACCTGTGAATCAAACAGGTCGCGAGGGCAAGAGTGTCGGTAGTTTTCGGAGGGCGTGGGTATAGATAAAGCAGAGCGCGAGCCCGAGAGTGGTGATAATTCGGAAAGACCAGCAAACGCGAGTGTCGATAATTCCAGGAGTGGGGGTATGAGAGACAACCGATGGACGAAATGAAAAAAATGAATTCACTTTTATAAATGCGAAAAATTGTTCAACAAATTGGGGAAAAATGGTCTCGCAAATATATATTCAAACGATTGGGAATCGCTTGAAACGTCGAGATTTATGGGTCCCTCGGAACCTTTTTTTTTCAACGGCTCTATTTTTGTGAACAAATTCAAAAATGATTAAACAAATTCGGGAAAAATCGTCTCGCAAAATCTCTCCGCTGGCCTCTCGCGTTTTCAATAGGTCTCAATTTCATGGATTTTTCCCCGACGAAAGGTACTTTGGGACTTTAAAAATATTGTTAGTGCCGGAAAGATAAGTAAATTTTCTTTCCTGACACTCGCGATAGAGAGGAGGCTGTGAGAGGCCATATTCAACGAAAATATATATTCAAGTTTCGATTTGGCTTGAAAAAAGAACTTCTAACCAAAAGAAAATAATAAAAAAAAATAATAAAGGAGGCAAAAATATAAAACTCGGTTGACTACCGGAATCGTCACGAAGTAATGGTTAATGGTCTCCTGCCAAAAAGACTCGGCCAGCTGCTTGTCTTCATATGTGTTGCAGACAAAACATTGAAAATATTTTTTCCTCCATTTGAAAGAAATTGAGATAACAATCATCTCTTATTTTCTCATAGTAATAGAAAAATCAGTACGCAGCAAAATGAATTTAAACAAGTAGGTGACAACAATTATGTCATTGTGGAGGATTTAGCGAAATGTATAGGTATATTTTTTTGCCATCAATAAATTGATGGCG
>NW_011887820.1:206330-224701 GCF_000806365.1 Fopius arisanus
TTTTCCTAATTAATTGAAAACAACCGATTAATTGATGTCAAGTACCACAAATTGATGAACTTTCACTCTATAAACAATTTCTTTATCATATTGTGATTATCTCGGACCGTATTATCCCCTCAAAACCACATCCATATACATCCATGCACATCCATGCAATGGCATGGTTCTCAAATCGCCAGGGCATCTATTAGACTAAAATTTTCAAATTTAAAAAACGAATTCGATTCTGATATTCTGAGCTATATAATCATTTTACACTAAAATTTGAATATCTATAAAACCAATTGTTCAATTAAACTCATTTTTCATACTATCCATTGTAGGGAGAAACGGACGTTTGTCGGACATGTTGTCGCTTTAATTTTACATAATTGTGAATTCTTTTCATGCTGCTGTCTGTTATTATTAGCTTATTAAAGGAAAAATAATGCAAACAGTTAATCGTTTCACAATCAATCACTTACATACATTTCTGCAGTACATAAATCCTTCCTAAGCCATTCATTCTTTTGCGAAAAATATGATACCAGATTTGGAATGTTAGTACTAAATTTTATAATTTCTTAAGAAGTGCATAAAACACTAAGAGTGGACTCGCAGGCGGAAATTTTTGGATAGCCTTGCACTACCAGCCGAATTGCAAATAATACTAATTATTCTAATAGTTAATTTAATTAGTGAGAGTGTTTAATTTTTAGAGCTAATATAATTGAGGCCCGGATGGACTGTCTGGAAAAGATAATTTACTCCAAAATTGGGACTTGTAATTACTCCGTCAATTAATCGTTTTTTCCGATAATTGTTAGCTAGCGACCTAGTTGTTGACAACCGCTAGAACGCTAGCTAACAATTATTGAAAAAAACGATTAATTGCCAAAGTAATTAGGAATCCGAATTTCGGAGTAAATGATCTTTTCTAGATAATCCACCCGAGCCTTAAAGTATCATGGAATAGACACCACAAATAAAGATGAAAAAGCAAATTTGCTCTCTTCTACTTTGATCGATTTGCCCTCAGATAATCGTAATCTGATTTCGAAGGTTAGATAATATTTTACATTTTGGTGGATAAGCAAATATTGCAAAATCAGTAAGAATCAATCTCCAGCTTATTCAAACTGTTTGGCAACAGCACTGAAGATCTCTTGATAACAGATCGTGTCCTTAAAAGATAGACAACATAATAACGATAGCAGAGTGCAGAGTGATATGGAGATATTTCTATTTGAATTGGTTTAGTAATAGCAGATAATACTATCGAATGTCCTTCTCGAATCACAAAATGACTATATAAAATGATAAGCTCTCCGTTGAAAATCATTTAATTATTATTAAAGTAAATGTCAAATTGGTGGTTTTGAGTAGTTTTTCCAATAGATCATTATAATAACGCAGTGAACTCAGAATAAAAAAAAGGCATCGAAGCACAGCCAATTAGAATTTTAAACCCACTCGCTGGTATACATTAAGACGAGTTGTTTTGTATAATTTTGTTTATTTTGTATTTTTTGTAAATCCCACTCGCCAGTCTATCAATCGACTAATTCCCGAATGCTTCATTCATCTATTTACTTTTTTGTTTGTTTAAACATAGAAAAATTGTAGAAATTAAGAATAAAAGTAATTGTTGATATTACACTAGCATCCTATACATTAAATTTTCACTACGATTTAATTCTAGTTTTTTTAAATTATAGTAAGAAACCATTATAAGTGAAATATGCTTCCTCCACATGTTCTTAAAGAATAATTAAATGAGTAAAACCTTATCATAACTGGTGTTGATCCTGGCAGCTTTGATATAGGTATATTTTACTTTACTGTTTGAAAATGAATAACAGACTACAATCGTTTATATGGATCAGGGATCAGACGCCGCTGCTATCTGACGGAGTTTCAGAAGCCGTTGGATGTGATCATCATCAGAAATACCATGATTTAGTTTAATCAAGTGCGACTTGAGGGTGGAAACCAGTTGATCTCTTCTGCCAGTGATTTTCATCTTGATGTCCAATGTATCAATCCATACAGTATTCCCTAGAACCAGTTGCACCCTAGCTTGGAAAAATTTAGATACTGATCGATTATCCTTTATCCACTCTTGCACGCAGTTCTTTGCAAAGTAACTCCACTCATCCTCTTTATCGAAAGGCATCACGTTACTCAAAAATATCTCGAAAATATTCGCAGGTGCCTCTCTCAGTTCCTTGGATAATTCCAGTAAAACACCAACTCTGACATTGTGGTACTCAAGACCTGTGTCGATGCACTTAAGATCTACATACCTAGGTCTCTCGTCTACATACCTCTCCACAATATTAACAATCGATACTCTCTCAAAATGTCCCTCATCTCGTTTGTATCCATAAAGTCCTCCAACAAAGATTCTCTTATCAATTAATCTGTTGGTTTGCTCAGCAAAATAGTGATTCACTCTAGTAACAGTGTTTACATGTTCATGATCAGTCATCTTGTGGACCTGTCCACTGAAATCAGTTCTCTCCAGAATTCTGCCAGAGAAATGTGTAGCTGTGTGAATATACGTGAGAAGTAATTTCACGACATCTCCTTCCTCAACTGGAGTTTTCGATTTATCAATATCGGGAAGTATCCAGTGTCTGTACGGACAATTAAATTTACTCGAACAGTAACCAAAAGCCTTGATTCTATCACAAATGGGAAAACCCTGCTTTTTTCTGTCAAGGGTCAGCATAATTTTATCAGCTGCTTCTAATTCATCTTTCTTTAATTTCACTCCTGATCTCTGCATCAAGTCCAGAACTCCTCGAAGTTGTAGGTCATTGGACTCATCTAGGATCAGTGTCACCTCCATCGCCTTTGTTTTCTCCTTCAAATTAGAAATTAAAGAAGAAAATCTAAAGTTGAAAATGGATTTCGTTGCCGTTCCAATGGAGTAATGAATCAACCACTCTGCATCAGAAATACGTAAATCATGAAGAACACTGTCAGTGCAGATTAAAACTGGATATAATCCGGAGACAGCTACATGCCAGCAAGCCCTAATCCCATGAATCTCATCAATCAAAGATTTACCATCAACATATAAAATTCTACAATAATTCGAAAGGTGTTTCTTCAACTTTGAAGCTTCTCTTCTGCTGCAACAGACAACTAGTGTTTTTACAACTCGATAGCGTTCTCCTAACAATTCCACAAGCAATTTAGGTTTATGGATAGTTTGAATTAGCCGTAATTTGGGTTGAATACCACAGGATATGACTGCATCTGGATGTGAACCAATGCAGATATAAGGTTCACCGAACATTTCTGTGAATTTCCCGAGAGTTGTTGACCACTGCTCAGCAACCGCAATAAGCTGTACAGTGAACCCCTTTGAATTTTCACCCTTTCGTTTACCAATGGGTGTGTCCTTCAGCACACTTACCAACTCTGCCTTCTGCTTTTGCATGAGAATATCTAGCTGATCGAATATTACGTGACGTACATAGCAGAGATTGAGAACTTTACCATATTCCGCCTTAGAACAATATCTCTCCAGGAATGCTGGGGTCGATATGAATATGTGACACCCATTATACAATTTAGCTGTCAAAGATTTGTAGTCAATACCATTGTAAGCAGAGATAATTGAAATCTCTACATTGTTCGCCAGGACCCTAGCAAAAATGTCATGAGCATTTTGAGCAGCGTCAGTCGAGGAGCACAGAACCAAAACCATTGGATAATTATCCTCCTGCTCACCCTGCGTAGCTACAACTAAATTAGCTATTGCTGCAGCATATCCAAGGGTCTTCCCCGTACTTTTAGCACTCACTATGAGAACATCGCAACATTTGGTTATTGCTGGCCAGGTATACGAAGGCATTTTCCACAGGGTTTCAATTTCCATTTCTTTCAGAGCTTTGTGAATTGAAGTACAGAAATTAGCATCTCTCAGTGATGTTAGTCGCCGACATTTATTGCTATCGTTGATGAATACTTCTTCATACAATTTACTGCTTGATTCAGAAACAGTCGAGTTATGTATCGTCAACGAGACTATTTTCGTAGGCATCAAGCTGTCAACATCTACTGGCTCAAGCATTGGAAGCTCCAGAATAACTTCCTCATAACCATACTCACGATCCCTTGGTTTACGAAATTCCAGCTGACGCATTTTCTCATAATCCTGGTCCATAAAATAAGCTCCAAAATTCGAGTGAAGGAGAGTGGAGCTCAAGGGTATTACTTCCTGATCAATTATCACGTATATTTCTCCACATTTTTTTCCATTGAAATTCGCAATGTGATCAAAAAAAATCTGTGAAGCTCCAACCATCAGACATTTTGTGAGTTTGATAGCTTCTGGACTCCACTTTCTGTCTATGGCTATCTCATAGTTTTTTGCCTTATCCTCACCAGCGTAAGAGTTGAGAATTCCAGGTACAATATGATAAAGACCGATAGGATATGTAAGATAATCATCAGATATTGAATTCTTTGTTACCGTTATAAACTGTTGTCGAGGTAGACAAATGGTGACTCCGTGATCTGGTAACAATATTTTGTATTCAGATGTTTCGTCGCTGTAACTTTCGACAATACCACGATACCACCACGTATCTTCTGCCTTAGTTCCCACTTTTCCTTGAACAACTACTTCTGTTCTATTTTCTGGACGATCGGGCCCATTTTCCGAATGCTGCTTAGCTAATGTTGAGAGTTTACAGGATATTTTGGTTAGTTCTTTGCATCTGTTATCTACATTGCCCACGATTATGTGATGGGGGTCTATGACCTTGAACACTATAATTTCCTCTGCAGTTGCTGGCAGTTCATAAGGCTGTTCTCCTAAAACAGAGTAACTCAACTTGTTAATAGGGAATATACTAAAGTTTCAGTTATCACTTAGTCGTCTTACTTGAAAAATTTCTCATCTCTTCGATGCTAGCACCGTGCTACTTTATACGCTAAACATAGAAGGAAATTTTCATCGGTTGTGAGGGTTATTCAAAATATCGGGTCTGGAAGAAAGACAGAACAATTGTTTGATATCTTGCAAAGCATACAATTCAAAAAGTTGGTTGGTTTTTCAATTGTCAGCAAGCTATATCACTTTTCGGTGATCAAAAACAGAATAAGTAATCTGTAGTAGTTGGCAATCAATTATGTGCAAATTCCAACGAGAATGACATGCTGACTGAATCCATAATGGTAATGATTATGGTAAGATTGTTATGGCACTAACTACAATTTCTTGCGACCGTATCTGAATTCGTAATTACTGTTAGCTATTGAGTGTGCAGCAAACTGCGATAAAAAATAATCAGTAAATCTCGCCTATATCTCGCCTATCAGCATAAGTTTTTCTTTAGAGAAAGACAGTGGAAAACGCGGGTTCATATGTATATACGTTTGATGTGGTGAGAGTGAATATATACAGAGATTATGGGGGAGGTTGCCAGCGCCTATACAAAACCTTCAACTATGGTGAGAAACCGTACCTGTAAGTAAAACAGGTCGCGAGCCCGAAAGTGTCGATAATTCGAGAAGACCGTGCTTATGGTTAGGAATATGGCAGAGCGCGAACGCGAGAAGGTCGATAATTCGAGCAAATCGTGACGAACGAAAACATCCCGATATAAAGCGGAGTGGGGGTACGATGGAAAACCAACAGACGGACGGAATGAAAAATGCGTTCACTTTCATAAATTCGAAAAATTGTTCAACTAATTGGGAAAAAAAGTCTTGCGAATGTATACTCAAACGACTGAGAATTCCCTGAAACTCCGATGTTTTCTGATCCCTCAGAACCGTTTTTTTTCAACGATATCTTTTTTGTTAACAAATTCGTAATATTTTTAAACAAATTGGGGAAAAAACTTCTCGCAAATGTATACTCAAGCGATTGAGAGTTGCCTGAAATGCCGCGATTATCTGGTCCCTCGGAACTTTTTTTTCAACCATACCTTTTGTGTTAACAAATTCGAAATATTGTTCAACAAATTGGAGAAAAAATGTCTCGCAAATGTATCATCAAGCGACTGAGAATCGTCTGAAACACCTAGATTTTCTGATCTCCCAGAACAGTTTTTTTCAACGATATCTTTTTTGTTAACAAATTCGAAATATTTTTAAACAAATTGAGGAAAATATAACTCGCAAATGTATACTCAAACGATCGAAACCAGCTGAAACGTTGAGAGTTACTTGTACTTCCAAACCTTTTTTTTTTGACGGCTCCAGTTTATTAACATATTCAACAATTATTAAACAAATGGGGGAAAAATTGTCTCGGAAATCTATACTCAAACGATTGGGAATCAGCTGAAGCGTCGAGATTTACTGGTCTCTCCGAACATTTTCTTTTCAACGATACCTTTTTTATTAACAAATTCGAAATATTTTTAAACAAATTGGAGAAAAACGTCTCGCCAATGTATAGCCATACGATTGGGAATCAGCTGAAGCGTCGAGATTTACTGGTCCCTCCGAACATTTTCTTTTCAACGATACCTTTTTTATTAACAAATTCGAAATATTTTTAAACAAATTGGAGAAAAATGTCTCGCCAATGTATAGCCATACGATTGGGAATCAGCTGAAACGTCGAGGTTTGTGCCAGATATGCATTTACTTTTACAGGAGTGTCTTCAACGCTTGGAGGAGGCAGATGTAAGAGTAACATTATTGGTGTGTAATTGAGGGCCATCTAATCAGCGTCTTTATGACAAGATTCAGCAGGTCAACTATGGTGATGCGTCGATAAATATAGGGGGGGAAATGTCTTTCGTTGCTTTTGACGTTCCGCATTTGATTAAAAGGGTCGTTACTGCCTTGAGAAAACACGGCGCAATTGGGCAAAACGGAAAAATTGTTGTTTCGTGGAGCGATTCCACGGCGACATACGTATTCAACAAGAATTTGACAACTTGCAATCTTCTGAGCCATATAACTGATGTTCATTGACTTCCTAATTCCTTTAAGTCAATGAATGTTAAACGTGCTTTTCAAGTCTTCAAGAGTCGTTACGCACAAGCCATCAAATTATGGGGAAATTCGATGGTAAATTCTTCTGGGTGCAATGTGGTCTCAGAGCTTTGGAGAAACAGCGCCGCATTCGCTGAAAAAATGAATGATATTATCGATGCCTACAACTCGGTTGGTGAAATCGATAAAAATCCAAATAGAAGACTATTGTCATCAGACAATCCTCAGATCGAGGAACTCATTCTGGATTTAATCGACTGGACTCGTACATGGCGAATTTCTCAAAAGTCTGGCTTCACAGTTCCTCCCTTCATTTTTTTCTTCACAGCGACGTCACTCTATGAAAGGAATGCTAGCCTTTTTCGCAGGTTATGTAGCTTTCAAGAGCATCAAAAATTGTGAGCGATGCCGAACTGAAATCTGTAAGACACCTGCGGATGCTCAGTCTATTGATGACTTATACATTGAGTCTCGCGAATATGAAAATATCGATATCAATGCGCCGGCTGTAACGAAACTGACTCCTCCTACAGACCGGTTTGCTCAGTTGGTTGGGCTACAGCTGAGGGTTTCTGATCAAGTGTGGAAAAAGCACTGGTTCTCACCATTTGTACTCCGCAATATCACTGCTGATATAAGCAGAGCTCTTCAGACATCTGCTCCTGATTGGTTCATTGAGAGTCACAGCTGCTACAATCATTGGCTAGTAACGTTTTAAAATCAAAATCTTTACCAGAACGAAATTCAACACTCGGGAGGCAATCAAGGATCGGATTAAAACTTACAGTCGAAATAAGAAACTTCAGAAAATCACACATAAGTGAAAGAAGAATAGAGATGGCCTTTAGTGGATGTCTCTTTTATTACAATATTCAACCTACTTTTGGGTCAGTCTGGCTACTTTTTTAGGGGCTTTCAGTTATGACGTTAATGGGTCTTCATCACTGTAGTTAGGTGATAGTTTATCGAATTTTGTGGCATACAGTCATTAAAAAAAAAATCTGTTCTATTCTTCGTCTTTTTTCCCGGTCTATTCTTCCGTCTAGTCTTCCTGTATTTTGTTTTCTTCATGGTCTCACTCTCCATGCGTCGTCGCGTCTTCTTTGGTTTCATCGTTCAGCCATTACCATAAAAATGATCATCATCAACCTCTGCCATTATCGCTGGTAGAATTATTATTTCTGAAACAGAAAAATTAACAATCGTCAGCTGTTGCTTCCTGGGACGTTTTATCCAGAAAACTTCCGAGGATGTCTGCGTGTTGAATACTACTTCCGGGGGGAAACTCTCGTGGTCCTCGATATTGACATCATGCACGGTCCCGTAGGATGAGTCAATATCCACTGTGGAGTACACCTGTGTCTTGATCTTCTTAGAAGTAACTTGACTCCTAGGGATATATCCTTGGAGCATCTTCTCGGCCATGGTGAGGTCTGAGGGAAACGGCGAAGGGTCGTTCGAGTGAATATATTATACTGATTCATCCATAACTTCGGTGTTCATTTCTTCCTTGGTTGGGCCTTCCTTACGGTCTCCTCAAGGTTCTTGTTGCCCGTACTTTCCTACGCCACGAGGAAGACTTTTTCCGATGGCTTGTACTGGTACATTATCCTCGAAATTCAAAGCTAGTTTTGACTGAAGCTCAGTCAGATTACTCTCCCCGTCATCTGTGGTATCCCGGTGTCACTTGTGCTCGCCTTTTTCAACGCTTTCGAATTGCAATCGCGCTTATTGTTCCTTCATTATTCTTGAGACGGTCGTGTTTCCCCACTAATTATTATAAGGCACTGGTCAATAATGTGGATAAACATCACGCAACAGTTAGCCGCTCTGTGAGCCTTCTCTGCCACTGTAGGTGTGTTTCGTAGGAATTTCAAGTTGTCACGCAGGAACCTCGGTAGTTGGAGGAGTGCACTTCTTTGTCCTTTATCTGTCACTTCTGCTGCGATTTAGGTTTTCCATATTTCTTGAGAACTATGACCTTAGTCTTTGTGACGTTGATCTCCTTTCTATATTCCCGTTGCTTCCAACATTCCAGTTAGCTGCTACGTATACGTCTATCACCCAGAGATATGTGCGAGATTACCAGGCTGAGCGGGCAACCTCGCCTAACTCTTCCCAGGTGCCCTTCTGACCTCAATACTCCGACGTTTCAGCTGATTCCCAATCGTTTGTGGATAGATTTGCGAAACAATTTATCCGCCTCTTATTTAATAATTGTTGAATATGTTTATACAAATGGAGCCATTGAAAAAATAAAACGTTCCGAGGAACAAGTAAATCTCGACGTTTCAGATGATTCCCAATCGTTTGAGTAAATACCTCGAAGACATTTTTCCCCCAATTTGTTCAATAATTTTTGATTTTTTTGAATTAATTATAAATAATTTTTGAATTTTTGAATTTGAAACAACGGAACCGTTAAAAAAAAAAGTTCCGAGGGACCCATAAATCTCCACGTTTCAGACGATTCTCAATCGTTTGAGTATACATTTGCGAGACAATTTTTCCCGAATTTGTTTAATCATTTTTGAATTTGTTAACAAAAATAGAGCCGTTGAAAAAAAAGGTTCCGAGGGACCTATAATTCCCATGATTCCCAATCGTTTGAATATATATTTGCGAGACAATTTTTCCCCAATTTGTTTAGTCATTTTTCAATTTGTTAATAAAAAAGATATCGTTTAAAAAAAAAAGTTCCGAGGGACCAATAAATCTCCACGTTTCAGCTGATTCTCAATCGTTTGAGTATACATGTTCGAGACAATTTTTCCTCAATTTTTTAAACAAATGGCGTATTTATGAACGTTAACGCTTTTTCATTCCGTCCATTGGTTGTGTCTCTCCATCATACCTCCACTCTCCGGTACATCGGATGTTTTCGTTCGTTTTCGGACGTCGTCGTTATTTCGATAAGTGCCCTACCTTTCTGACACTCACGACCGCCTCGAATTATCGACACTCACGGCCTCGCGCTCTGTCTTATCCATACTCACGGGCTCTGAACATTATCGACACGCACGGGCTCTGAAAATTATCGACACTCACGGGCTCGCGACCTGTTTTACTTATACGTATGGGCTCTCTAGGTGTAGTTCCGTAGCCGCCGCAATGAATCACTCGTCGAAGCCTTTCCATAAGCCCTAGCAATCTCCCCTATAATCTCTGCTAACAATCTCCCTTATAATCTCTGGCATCATGGCGAAAATGGAATAATTATTTATAATTAATGAGTGCATCTACAAACAGAAAAAAATCTAGTACAATCATGTACTAATGATGTACAATCGAATACATACGATAGTTTTCCAAATTATTGTACCCTTTCTGCTAAGTACACGGGGTCTGTGTATGGGCTCCCAGAAAAAACGTGACTGAACGAATTGTTCGTTAATTGAAATAATAGTTATAAAATTCCCCTGATAATACCACAAAAGTAAAAATTATTTTCTATGCATTGAACTGCATACCGAGAGTCAAGAGATTTTCTACTGAATAACGAGAAGTACATAACTGTATACGTAATGCAGGTGAAAAAGTGATTAGATATTGCGCGTGGTTTGGCATCAATTTTTTTATTTTCCTTTTTTTTTTAACCGTTAAAATTATTTGGAGTTGAGGGGGAGTTGCTGTTATTTTGAGGGCCGGTATATCACCATTGGAACATTTCATTCTCCAAGATTTGCAGATTGGTTATTGGAAAAATGGCCGCTGAAATGCAAAACAAGAGTCGGATGATGGTCTTTAAGAACAAAGGGAAGGATCAAGATGTGAGTTTATAGTTTTGTTTAGTTATTGTTCGATTTTTATGGATTTGCTATTGGAATTTGTTCGGATGAGGTTATTTGGCGATAGGGGAGGGAATCCATTGTAATGTCGTATGATTCATGTCTCAAGCATTTATTCCTGTATCTGGAGGAAATAGATGACTGAGTTGTTCGACAGTAAATGAGAAATATTGTTTCGACTTATCTGAACTCCATGAACAATTCTCTGGCAATATGTAAAGACTAACAACACGATTCGTGGTATTTTGGAGTTTTCGGAGAATATCTCGGGATCTGAGTAAGATAAGGAACTTTTTGATAATACCTGTTTTGAAGAGACGGACGAGAGCCTCACAAAGGTCGTTATGAGAAATTTGATTTTTTTTCTTAGATTCGGAGTTATTCAGAAAAAATCATCTATTAACCAATCACCTTGTTACCATTTACGTTTATTCAGTTTGGGGTGAATAACTCTGAATTTAAGAGAGATAGTACAATTTTTCTTAGAACCTTTTTTGAAGGGTGGAAGGAGAGCTACAAAAAAAGTGATTATCAAACTACCCATATTTCTGTCAGATATGGAGATATTGCTCGAAAACTAATATATTAGTTGAATGCAGTAATTTTTCTTTGGTCATTCGATAATTAATTAGTTTTTGAGGAATTATTATTGATTTTTTTTTCCAATACCCAGGAGATGAGAAGACGGAGAAATGAAGTGACGGTAGAGCTGCGAAAAAATAAACGAGAGGAGACTCTCCAGAAGAGGAGGAATGTACCCATCGCTGATTCCACTGGTAAATTGAATTTGCGAATTGTTTGAGATTCAATTGGTCGATGACGTAATGAGATTTTTCACTTTCAGATGAAGACGATATCGAGAGGACTCTGTCCAATATTAATTTGGTGGAACTTGTACAAAAAGCTGCTAGCCACGATCCAGCGGAACAATTGCAGGCAGTCCAATCTGCTCGGAAATTATTGTCCTCAGACAAAAATCCTCCGATTAATCCACTGATTGATAGTGGAATTTTACCAATTTTAGTTCGCTGTCTTGAGCAGCATGACAAGTACGCTTGTTTATACTCTTAATTATTCAGAAATGATCATTTCACTGCAATCCTAAATTGATTTTATCTCATTTTTAATATATTATTATTAAGTTAATTAATTCAGAATTTCGATTGACGGGTACAGTGAAACAAAAATGTCGGATTCACTTTGTTTGAAAATTCGAAGTCTTCTTCGAGACAACTTGCCTGTTCATCTCAATTTGAGTCAAGTAATTCAGAAATTTTTCCTTCACTGGAATTCTACATTTATTTAATCTAAATCAGAATTCTAACTGGAATCTTTGAATGCGAATTTAAATATGTATTAACTTAGTTGAGAATTCCAACAAAATAACAATATCTGTATCACTTCTTTAGAAAATTGAACGTCTCATTCTAATTCCTCTTCATGAAGTCATCAGAACTTTTTTCTCATCGAGCATTTCCAAAAACGCGTGAGCTTCCAAGATTTAAACACCACAAACCCATAAAACCATCAGATCAGAACCAGTCGTACAAAAAACTTTCCTGAAATCCCATGCTGCATCTATCCAACCTAACTAATTGTAAATAATTAGTAACAATTCTCTAAATTTTAAAATTGCAGCCCCTCGTTGCAGTTCGAAGCAGCTTGGGCTCTGACAAACATCGCCAGTGGTACCTCAGCCCAGACTCAGGCAGTAGTAACAGCAGGTACTGTACCACTGTTCCTCCAGCTGCTGTTGTCGAGTCAACAAAATGTTTGCGAACAGGCCGTATGGGCATTAGGTGAGTCCATCAGTCATTTCACCCAATCATCTCCAAAAATTCCTTGAAATTTCATGAACAATTTTATCTGAATTTTCAAATATATGAATTCGATTAATTGAATTTCAATTGAAAACACGCACTAAATCTCCCATTTATCATGAAATTATTCCTTGAATTTTCCACATTTTCACGGTTTTTGCCTCCGAATGGAGACATTGTAATCTTTCAATTTCAAATGTGCAATTTCTCATTTTTAGATCACTAATTTTGGGATCGAGTGTCTACATAAAAATTTTTTGTTGACGCATATCAGTTTTCCCACGCCAATTGTCGGTCTAATGTTAGTTCAATGCTGGCCCATCGTTGAATGAATTGATTCCCAAATTCAATTGAATATCCCAAATAGCATTTACTTGACTGTATCACAAAATTGAGATTGAGACGACCATTCCGGAATGGTCTTTGTTAGGATGCCCTTTGTTAATTTATTATAAAAAATAACAATAATTAATATAACTGGTAATGGTAATTTCCCAACATTGTAATAATCCTGATGATTGCAGGGAACATAATCGGTGATGGACCAGCGCCCAGAGACTACGTAATCAGTCTAGGTGGTGTAAAACCCCTGTTACAATTCATAAAACCAGACATACCAATAACATTTTTGCGAAACGTTACGTGGGTTATTGCGAATCTGTGTAGGAACAAAGATCCACCACCACCATTGCAGACGATAAAAGAGATACTACCAGCCCTGAACCATCTGATTCGCCACTCAGATGTGAATATTCTGGTGGACACAGTCTGGGCATTGAGTTACTTAACAGACGGTGGTAATGAGCAGATACAAATGGTAATCGACAGTGGAGTTGTGCCACGTCTGATTCCCCTACTGTCCCACAAGGAGGTGAAACTACAGACAGCAGCACTCAGAGCTGTTGGAAATATTGTAACTGGTACTGATGAGCAGACACAGACTGTTCTCAATTGTGGAGCACTATCTCACTTCCAAAATCTTCTGACACACACCAAGGACAAAATTTGCAAAGAGGCTGTCTGGTTTTTATCAAATATAACAGCTGGCAATCAGCAACAAGTTGGGGCTGTCATCGAGGCTGGACTACTTCCTCTCATCATTCGTAATCTCTCAAAGTCTGATTTTCCGACGCAGAAGGAGGCTGCTTGGGCCATCAGCAATTTTACGATAAGTGGAAACAGGGATCAAGTTGCTAGACTCATTCACGAGGGGGTTATTGAGCCTTTCTGCGATTTATTGTCCTGCAAGGATACTCAGGTTATTCAAGTGGTGCTTGATGGTATTCATAATATGCTCAAGCTCGCTGGACCTGAGGTTGAGCAGCTTGCTAATATGATTGAAGAGTGCAGTGGATTGGACAAGATCGAGCAACTCCAGACGCATGAGAACGTAGAAATTTATAAATTAGCCTATGATATTATCGAGCAATACTTCTCTGAAGAGGTAAATATTTATTCTCTTATTACTCTCAATCTAGATTTCGAAAAAATTTAATTTATCACTCAATATTTACTCTGTTTAACAAATTTAAAAATTAATTAAATTTCTCAATTAATTGAACTGTTGAGATAATTCTTTAGGTGAAATTAATATTTTATATCAATTTCATACATAAATTCAATTATTTTCAATTATTCTTTTGCCAATTGGATATGCCATAATTATTGACATATTCTGTATATTTAGGATGAAAATATGCTTTTTTTTTTATTGAAAAACTGATTATTTGTCGGTGATTGATAGAGTAAGGAAATTATAAATTGAATGGTACTAACGAAAAATTTGGTTTTAATAGACCGAAGACACAAACCTCGCACCCCAGGTTACCGACGTGAATTTCGAATTCGACTCAACAACAACAATTCCAAGCGATGGCTTCAAATTCTGAGACAGTGTTACACCAGTAACAGTGACGTCACTGACTCTGAACGAGTATGGAGCCACATTGGTTTACTTTACCTGCAATTATAATACCATCAATCTGCTCCGATGATAATTAACGAGGCGCTGTTCAATACATTATATTTTTATTTTTTTCCTCTAATAAGATAATCGAAACTTCTCGCCCATTATGTTGAACCAAGAGTCGCTGATGCACGTGTAAATTCTCTAGATAAATAACTGACAATTTCTCCTTATCTTTGGAAATTTATTGGAGCTTGAATTGTTATTTTTCTGTCAAAGTTGTCTGTAGAGGATTTGTCGTATCAATTATGTGATCACAAATTTATGTTCCATTTTTTTAATATAATAATCTGATATTTCATTAATGCACTGCTTTTCTATTTCCCTTCTCGAGACTTGGTTCAATAATAATAACCCTAAGAGAACGAAAACCAGGTTTAACAACCGTTCATGTATATTTTAGGCATGTTAAATTTATAGTTAATATTGATTATCAGAATCAAGTGGAATCGACTACTCTTTCATCAGTAGATTATACATATAAACGGATGTTCTGTACCGAACAGCAACAATAAAACTGTAGCATAATCAACTCGATAATCATCTCATTTGCAATTTTTTTCATTTAGCTGCCCCGCCACGATTGAATTTTCAGGATAATTGATAAATTGGTGTTGATTTCCATTGGTTTTGTGGTCATTCGATTATTTTTAATTATTCTTTTGCCAATCCCCGATTTTTAACGTATTTTCATTTTTTAAAATAAAAAAGGTAGAGAAATTGAGTGCAAAATTCTTGGACAAAATTTGCAAAATAATGGAATTGAAAAGTGAAAAATCATTGATTTTTTTCCATTAGGTATGGCTGGATGAAATTCAATTTTTAAAAATGGATTAATCATGATTTTTTTCAGATGCGCCAAAAAAGAATGAAAAAAAAATGAAATTTTAAATTACAATTCTAATTTGATAAAAACAAGGGCTAGATTTATTTAGTAATTGAATGAATTTCAAGGAAAATTAGAGTATTTCCTTTATTTTTATTAATTTACATGTATTCAATGAGATATTTCGATTATTTCTTGTCTGGAACTTCGAATTCTATCGTTGGGGCATCAAACGGATGCATTTTTTCGTCCCACACGACGTCTGGAAGGGGCTCGTCACCTGGGACATACGTGGGGAAAGGTGGGGCATTTCCTTTTTCGCGTATTCTTCTCCCGTGGAGGAGAGTGTCGTACATGACGAGGAGACTGTTGGTTTCACCAGGAAGGGCCTGCCCCAGCACCCAGAGGACGTTGTGCTTGTGATCCACACGTAGAATCTGGAAAATAAAAATTGTAAAAAACCTGGGGTCAATAATTCTGACAGAAATTTTACCTTTACTCCTCTGAAGGTTCTGTAGCGATTCCCCATATGTCCGGGGAGTTTAGTTCCTGGCATTACTCTAGCCTTTGTACCACCGGAACCGATGTTTCCAGGTCTTCTGTGGGTTTTAGTCACTCCGTGGGTTGCTGGCATACCGTGGAAACCCCATCGCTTCATTACACCCTGGAATCCTCTGTCCATTCTGGTAAAGAATCAAATTTGTTAATTATATTTACAATAATAACAGTTTTTCATTTTTTTCGTATCAGTGGATAATTAATTAATCTGTAATTAAATGATCGTTCAGGTTTTTAGGAAATTTTCGAAGAAAAATCGAGAATCAAATGAAATAGAACTTTCATAATTTTAATTAATTTAATTCATCTCAATTAGTTATAAATCACCAGTGTCGAGATCTTTAGTAATTTTCCAATTTAGATAGTCCTTTGTCTATTCTAATTGATTATAATTTTGTGAATTCTAATTGGTTATAAATTATAAGAATTATACGATCCAACGATTAATTTTCATTACGACTAATTAAATCTCATCAGTAATTTTCGAATTTAAATCGTCAGACGTATATTATTCAGATATTTGAGAACGAAAAATGTGAAATACCTTAGAGACCTTTAAATAATTTAGAGATCAATGATTATCAATAATAATGAATTACGTTTTCGCTCTAATATCGACGACATCGCCCACTCTGTAATGTGCAGCATTGAGAGGAGTTCCTGGCTGGAGTGCAGCATCAGGTGTCACCATGAACCGACAGATGAGTCTTTTGGGCATAACACCAGCATCTGTGAAGAGTCCACAGTACTGTTTGGTGAATCTCTGGGGATCAACGCTGTCAGCTCCCACCAGGAGACACCCTTTCTTCTTGTAAGGGATGATAGTTTTGGCTGATGGCTGAATTAGCGGTTTCCATTCCTCCGGTGAAATGTATTTGATTACATGGTTATCACACACGTGCAAAAGAGTTGTCAGAACTTTTTTTCCATCGCTCGTCCACATCGGGTAGATGCCAAGTTTTCTCGCAATTACTCCAGTACGACGAGATTGTGGGCTCCACTCTGTGGATGGCTCGATGGGGGGCACCTTCAGGGGAGAATAAGATCCGCTCTGAGGATCTGCTTTTCCATATCTGGATTCTATCACCTCTTGTATGAATGAAGTGTTCTCTTTTGTCAGGTCGTCCTTGCTGAGCTGTCAAAAACAATTTTTGCTCTTATTTGTGTATTGGTAATTATTTATACTTTCTAGAAGGGAAATTGAGTGATAGGAGACAATGAAAGAAATAATTTTCAGAGAAGAAAATTAGTTGTTGATAAATTATTTAAGAAAAAATCTTTCTTCCCCCAAAATTAGAGTCAATCAATCATGATTTAGAGAGCAATCCATTAGTACAGTATTTACTACTTTAGTAATTTATTAGTTTATTGTTAATTATTCGTTATTTCTGGAGTGATATGAACTGATTGGAAGTGAGTGATATGAGACAATGAAACAAATTATTTTCAGTGAAGAACTTTCATTGCTGATAAGTTATTTGAGAAAAGATCGTATTCTCCCCGAAAATAGAATCTGTAGTGAGTTTCAAATATTAGTAAATATTAGTTGAATGATCGGAAGACAATTAATAGAGAGTCGGAGAGAATAATTTTCATGGGGTGAATGTGAAATGGAAAATGAATTTCACTCACCACACGTTCCTGTTTCAAAAACCACAGGGGGTGGCGTTTTTTTGGGGGTGGATTTAGTTTTTTTGCTCCCCTATTTTGCAGTGTCACCACCTCAAATCTGAAGTAACAATTAAATAAATAAAACAATTTGAATTGCTCCAAAAATCAGGTGTATTACCTCGGTTTTAGGATATTTGTGTAAATGTTGAAACCAGAACATGCTTTGAACAATTTCGCCATAATGTTATCTCGAATATATAATCCTATTGACACTCTCAGCAGTTTGTTATCATTCGTTATTTATTAACAAACAGAATCACTGGCGTAACCACGATTGTTGGACACCTCTCATGCGGTTGCACATGAAAAAAAAATAAAATTCGACAGTGGAAATGACAAGAAGCGACATCTGGGGATTTTTATTAATTTGTATTTTTTTCTATTTTAATAT
The DNA here is from genome assembly GCF_000806365.1 of Fopius arisanus. Taxonomy (NCBI): domain Eukaryota; kingdom Metazoa; phylum Arthropoda; class Insecta; order Hymenoptera; family Braconidae; genus Fopius; species Fopius arisanus. Next base: position 224,305 of record NW_011887820.1, read on the forward strand.
TTTCAGTATTTAAATTATGTCCAATAATAGCAACAATTGATTGTGCATTGAGACTGGAATGTGAGAAAATATTTTCAATTGCACAATACTTATGTTACAATCAACATTATTCTCCATAATTGCAACAATTAAAATGGTTCCTCAAGGAAAACCAAAAATTTATTAAAAAAAATATATTTCCACATTATAAATATTGAAAGGAGGTCCACTAAATGATTAAAAATTAATTATTCATAATAATAACTAATTATTAATGAAAAGAATGCAAAAGTTGAGTTAAAAATTGATTAATCACCCTGGCGATTTGAGAACCATGCCATTGCATGGATGTGCATGGATGTATATGGATGTGGTTTTGAGGGGATAATACGGTCCGAGATAATCACAATATGATAAA